>NW_021319831.1:301237-304984 GCF_001605985.2 Dendrobium catenatum | reverse complement strand
TGCGGTGGTTGGGAAGATCTTAGGAAAAAAGGTTTCGCTCTTCTTGTTGAAGTCCGAGATCCAAAGACAATGGGGTGGATTCGGGGAGTTCCAACTCACGACGTTGGGTTCCGATTGCTTCCTTTGCATCTTTACCTCTACGGAGATCCGAGATGCAGTGCTTAGTGGTGGCCCCTAGTTCATCGGAGGGAACCTGGTGGGGTTGGACAGATGGACACCTGGTTTTTCTCCGACATCTATGGAAGGTCTTTCATCCCCTGTTTGGATTAGGATGCCCAACCTTCCACTCCAATATTGGGACGAGTCCAATATCTCCCGAATTGCCTCTCGGATTGGCTTGCCTCTCTGGATTGATACCCAAACCGGTAATTGGGTACGGCGCGAGTACGCGCGGGTATGTGTTCGGATGAACTTAGCCAAATAACTTTTGGCCGGAATATGAATCGATGGCCTGAACGGGCGCTTCTACCAGAAGGTTGAATATGAAGGTATTGGCCTAATGTGCTATGGCTGTGGGAGGGTGGGTCACCGCAGGGACTCATGCCCTTTCAAGAGTGTTGCTCAGGCTCCCTCCACTTCCGAGAAGCCGTCGAGGCCGGAAGGAAGTTTCGAAAAGGGAGAAAGCAGCAAGGCTGGTGGGTCAAGGAGCAATTTGGCCAAGCGTGATCAGGGTCAACAAGGAAGTTTGGAGACCGTTCGTGAAAAAATGATTGTCCCTCCTAACGAGACGGTTATCCTGGAGCGGGACACTAGGAGTGCCTCCCTGGAGGGCAGAGGAGGAGGGCGTGATGAAATGATGAATAAAGCTCCAACGGAGGAAGACCTTGTGGGTCCTTGGATCCAAGTCCCCCCTCGTAGACGTAAGGGGGGCAAACCGTTGATAAGGAGCACAACGAGTAGTCAAAAAAAAACCTTTGGGAAAGACCCCAAGGCAGGTGGATCTGAAGGCAGTCAAGGAGCCACCTATTGGGAACAAACCTACTAGAAAGCAGGCCAAATTGGGTATTAACCGACCACTGCTGTTTTCTATGGGTAACAAGCCGGGGGGCTCAGCTGGCCAATAGGCCCTCGGGTGGTGTGGGCTTCCATCTCCTGGCAACCGACCGGGAACTTCCTCGGAAAAGAAGGAAGGAGGGCAATGAGGAATCTGGCGGCGAGGGCGCCCCCCCCCCACGGGTTGATTAATGTCGTCCATCATCTTCTGGAACTGTAGGGGGGCCCGAAAAAAACAAACGGGTCACTTCCTACGTAGCCTCATTGGGGGTAATGAGGTTGTTTTTGTCGGCTTGATGGAAACAATGATTGATGATATCTCCAGAGTGGAGGTGGACGTCCTAGCTGGAGCCAACTGGGATTTTCTACATTTCCCGGCCAACGGTAGGTCGGGCGGAATTCTGGCACTTTGGCGCAGGGATTGTTCCCGGTTTGTGGCCACCAAGATGATGGAACAAGCCATGGTTGGGCAATTGGTACTGCCTAACAACCAAGAGTGGACGGTGGCTATTGTCTATACTGGCAAGAACTACCACTCCATACGCGTTCTATGGGAGGCTCTCAGCTCTTGTATTGATGCCAACCTCCCGGTTATCATGGGGGGCGATTTCAATTGTTGCCTGGATCAGTGCGAAAAATGCGGTGGGCGCAGGTTCGGCTTTCCCAATGGGGCACAAGATCGGCGTTCATGGTGGATAACGACTTACATGACCTGGGGTTCACTGGTCCGAAGTTCATGTGGTCGAATAACAAGCAGGGCTCCAGTAAGGTCTGGGTCCGGTTTGATCGAGTCCTTATGAATTCGGTGGGACTTCAGTTTGCCCCTGCCGACCTCCCGGTTATCGTGGGGGGCGATTTCAATTGTTGCCTGGATCAATGCGAAAAATGCGGTAGGCGCAGGTTCGGCTTTCCCATTGGGGCACAAGAGATGTCGGCGTTCATGGTGGATAACGACTTACATGACCTGGGGTTCACTGGTCCGAAGTTCATGTGGTCGAATAACAAGCAGGGCTCCAACAAGGTCTGGGTCCGGTTGGATCGAGTCCTTATGAATTCGGTGGCACTTCAGTTTGCCCCCTAGCTTCGGTGAAACACCTCTTACGACTTGCGTTGGACCACTGCCCACTTCTCCTTAGGCTGTCGAATCAGCCTACGCATCCCGGGAGCAAGTGGCTCAGATTTGAAGATGTGTGGCGAACCTACCCGGCCACTTGGAAAATTGTTTGGAAGAGCTGGACTAAGCAAGATCACGGGCAGCCGGATGATGTTTTGAATCGCAAATGCTCTAGGACTCTTAAATCCCTGTTCTTTTGGAGTTGTAACCGCGTGAAGGAACTGGGAGACATGAAGAGTATGCTTGAGGGGCATCTTGCCGAGCTTCAGTTACTTGAAAGCTCCCAAGCGGGGCTGAACACGGAACAGGATACCGAACTTAGAAAAACGGCCTCTGACTTGATTGCTACCCTTGCCAGAACGGCGACGTGGTGGCGTCAGCGTGCTAAGACCCGGTGGATTAAAGAGGGGGATACGAATTCTTTTTTCTTCCATTCTTCTGCCTCGGCTTGCCGTAGGGGCAACCGGATTGTGGAAATACAGAAAGCCAACGGGGACAGAACCTCTGACCAGAACGACATCCAGGAGGAATTCATGGGATTCTTCACAGCTAAGTGGAAAGATAGATTGGTCTCACTGGAAGGGTGGCCGGACTTTAACAGGGAGGAGAAGATCCCTGAACACTTGAGGGAGACCATGGATGCCGCAGTCACTGAACTGGAAATCCAGAAAGCCGTTTTCAGCATGGGGAACAACCGCTCGCCGGGTCTGGACGGTATTACTGCTTCGTTCCTTAAATTTTACTGGGAAATCATTAAGAATGATGTCATGCGTGCCATTTGGCATTTTTTTGCTACTAATTCCATGTGTGCTAGTTGGAAAGACACCCTGGTTGTCCTCCTGCCCAAGACGATGGATAGTTGTGTTTCGGCGAAGTTCAGACCCATTAGCTTGTGCCAATCCTTCTACAAGGTGATTGCCAAAATTTTAATCACCCGCATCACGCCGGCATTGTGCCATATTGTTAGCAAGGAGCAAGGTGCCTTCGTTCCGGGGAGATCCATTTCCAGTCATGGGATGGTGGCCCAGGAAATGATTAATAAATTCCGTTACTCACAACAGAGGGCAAGGATGATGGCCCTTAAAATCGACATGGAACAGGCTTATGACAGTATGGCGTGGGATACGCTTCAACTGGTGCTGACCCGGATGGGATTCCCTAGTCGTTTGAGTATGTGGATAATCCAATACCTCACTCGACCTCGGTTTTCCCTTTTGATCAATGGTAGTAGAACCCCATGGATTCAGGCAATGTGTGGGCTTCGACAAGGATGTCCCTTGTCACCTTACCTCTTCATCTTGTGTTCCGAGCTGCTGTCCAAAACTTTTCGGCTGCGGGGGGAACAATTGGGGATCTCGATTGTTAGGGGAGCTGAGCGCATTTCACATTTGTTGTATGCGGATGATATTCTTGTGTTTGCAGAGGCCAACAAAACCAACGCTAATTGTATCTGGGGCATCTTCAATGACTACTGCAAATGGACGGGAAAGTGTATTAATAGGGAGAAGACAGCCATCCTCTTTAACAAGAGGTGCCCAAAGTGGAAACAGAGGGCGTTTGCTAAAATGATGGGTTACCGGAGAGTTGTTTCTCTGGACTACCTTGGGCTTACTTTGACCCTGAGAAGGCTGAAGGCCACT
>NW_021319831.1:293134-296320 GCF_001605985.2 Dendrobium catenatum | reverse complement strand
CACCATTTCCACATTCCACTCCAACGAATCCGTCAAAAGGTGGTAGACGCGGGCATCATCTACCTCCTCCACAATGACAAACGTTGGCCACCTTTCGATCTTACGGTCCAGGATCCAGCAATCCTGAAGAATTCTGATGCGACTACCATCCCCGATACGCCATCGAAGAATTGCCGACAAAGCATCAGCCCCCTCCCGGTTAATTCTCCAAGGAGAGGAGCACCTGGGGGTCCGAGATAGCTGCCAGAGATCAGGGCCGTACTTGGCAGTCACGACCTTGTGAAGAGGTATTAGGCTCGTTGATGACCGTCCAGGCAAGCCGAGCACGGAGGGGGCCGCGCCTCACAGATAAATCATGGAAACCGAGCCCCCCCTGATCACGCGGAAGGCAGAGATCACTCCATCCCACATAGTGCATACCCTTGCTATTGGAATCCTTCTGCCAAAGAAACCTCCGTCCGAGCTTATCGATAGAGTTGAGCACACCACTCGGCACCTCCGTACGCGCAAGAAGGTACGCAGGGATAGTGAGCAGTGCCGAGCGAATCAACAGAGCACGACCGGCATACGAAAGGTGCTTCTTACCCCAAATGTTCGTCTTATCATGTGCACTCCGAACAACCTTAGCAAAATCCGCCACCTTCAGTTTCCGCATAACCAGTGGAATCCCCAAATAGTCGAAGTGGTCTACACGGCGATAGCCCACCGCCCTGGTAATCATCCGCTGTTTCCACTTGGGGAAGCACTTGTTATAGAGTATCGCCGATTTCTCCTTATTAACGCACTGCCCCGTCCAGCCACAGTAATCCCCAAGAATATTCATAATACGGGCAGCATTGTGCCTGGAGGCCTCTGCGAACACCAGGATATCATCCGTATACAGCATGTGCGAAATTTTCTCGGCATTGGGGACAATGCGGATTCCCAATTGATCACCACGTTGCCTGAACGCCTTGGAGAGAAATTCCGAGCAGAGTATGAAGAGATACGGGGACAACGGGCACCCCTGTCGGAGCCCGCTCAAAGCCTGAATCCAAGGAGACTGAATGCCGTTAATCAACAGCGAAAAGCGAGGCCGTACAATGCACATCATGATCCACTGAATAATGCGGTCAGGGAACCCAAACCGGAATAACACCTGCTGCAGCGTCTCCCAAGCCAAGCAGTCATACGCCTGGGTCATGTCGATCTTCAGCGCCATCATACCCGCACGTTGAAACAAGTGTTGGAATTTGCACATCATCTCCTGAGCAACGAGCCCATGGTTAGAGATGGATCTCCCCGAAACAAAGACCCCTGTTCTTCGCTAATAATGTTGCCAAGCACGGGCTTAATTCTGTTGATAAGGATCTTAGCCACAACCTTATAGAAGGATTGGCACAAGCTGATGGGTCGAAATTTTGACGGAGTATCCGCATTTGTCGACTTGGGCAACAGAACGACCAAAGTGTCCTTCCGGCTTTCACACATAGAGTTAGAGCAGAAAAAAATGGAGGATAGCACGAGTAACGTCACATTTAATAATATCCCAGTAGAATTTGAGAAAGGAAACACTAATACCGTCTATCCCCGGAGAGCGGTTGTTACCCATGCTGAAAATCGCATTTCAGACCTCCAAATCCGAGACATTGGCCTCCAGCTCCCTGCGAAGGTACTCCGGAACACCCTCATTCTGCTGGAACAGAGGCCAATTATCCAGCATGACCAATCTGTCCTTCCACTTGAGCCGAAAGAAGTCCATAAACTCCTCTTGGATACAGTTCTGCCCAGACGTGCGATCCCCATTACTGCGCTGAATCTCCAAAATATGGTTCCCTCTCCGCCGCGCCAACGCAAACGCATGGAAGAAATGGGAGTTGGAGTCGCCCTCCTCAATCCAGCGGGTCTTAGCATGTTGTCTCCACCGCATAGCCAACCTAGCCAGGGTAGAGTTGAGTTCAGCAGCCGCTCTCCGCAATTCAACATCTTGTACAGGGCTAAGCCCCTCCGAGGAGCACTCCAAGAGCTGGAGCTCGCCAATCCGAGCCTCAAGAGACACCTTTAACTCATCCAGCTCCTTCAAGCGATTCTGGCTCCAGAAGAAAAGCCCACGTAGCATTCTTGAACACTTGCGGTTGAGCACCTCATCCGGCCCACCAAAATCGTTCTTCGTCCACAGCTTATGCACCAGCTTCCACGTAGCAGGGTAAGTCTGCCACGTATCTTCAAAACGGATCCTGCGACAACCAGAGTTTGGGGTGACACTCGCCAATCTCAACAGCAGGGGGCAATGGTCCGATGCCACACGGAGCAAATGCCGCACCGAAGCCAAAGGAGCCAGTTGAATGCCAACGGAGTTCATCAGAACCCGATCGAGCCGCACCCAGATCTTACTATTTCCAGTCTTGTTGTTCGACCAAGTATATTTCGGGCCAGTGAACCCCAAATCATGAAGGTCATTATCAATCAAGAAGGCCGCCATCTCCTGAGAGCCAATCGGAAAGCCAAATCTTCTACCTCCCTTCTTCTCACTTTGATCCAGAAAATAGTTGAAATCCCCGCCAACAATCACCGGGAGTTCAGCATCAATACACGAGCTCAGGACTTCCCATAAGCCCCGTCTAGTGTGATAATCCTTGCCGGCGTACACAACCGCCAGACACCACTTCTCACAATTAGGAAACACCAAGTGCCCCTCCAGCGCCTGATCGAACATCTCCACCATCTCAAACTGAACTTTATCATTCCTCCACAACGCAAGCAGGCCGCCCGATCTACCACTAGCAGGGAAATGAGCGAAGTCCCAACAAGGGCCAATAAGAGCGTCCAAATCCTTTCTGGACATATCCTCAACCATTGTTTCCATTAAACCAACAAACATTACCTCATTACCACACACAATGCTGCGGAGGAAGTGCCCCGTTTGCTTCTTCTGGGCCTCCCGACAATTCCAGAAGATGATGGAAGTCATTGACAAACCGAAGGGGAGGCGTCCTCGCCGCCAGACAAACCGCCCAATGCTTTCTTCCGCTTGCGTGGTAGTTCACCATCGGACCTTCCCAGACAGAACTCCATACCGGCATCAAAACTATTATTCAACGGCACAACAGGCCCTGGATCCACGGCCCAACGGACTCAACAACCTCAGAAGAGGTGGCCCCCTATAGATTCCAGGACAACAACATCAATCGAGAAATTCCGGGTAGC
>NW_021319831.1:283393-293034 GCF_001605985.2 Dendrobium catenatum | reverse complement strand
AATCCTGCTGTAAATCCGATACCAAACAGCCCCTTAGACCTCTTTGCCCAACGCCTCATCCTCCCCTTCTGATTCCTCTTGTCGCTTCCCTATACCTGAAGATTTCTTGAGCCCTAGTCTCGACCTAGTGCCGAGCTCTCTCTAACTTGCATACCCGAGCCCTTTAGATATACATGTTATTATTATTATTATTATTTATTATACTTTATTATTAACTATTATTAAGTATTGTTATAATAGTTATTATTATTAATATTAATAATATTAAAAGAAAGTTTTGTGCATTTTGCACCCGATGGTCACTATTCGAAGGCATAACTGCTTAAACTCAAAACCCCGCATTCGACGTTCTTGTCGAGCCGGAAAACCACCCATACACATTTTTATCTAGCGTGGTGGGAAGGAAACCCGGTGCAACACCTTCGGCGAGGCAGGTAGGCCCTATTAATGCTCTTTGTAGCGTGGTGGGAACAATTTTAAGTACCCGTACATGGCTCTGTACCTACGGGGAAAGCAAACTATTTTTCTTTTGAAATAGGGATCGAAGACCCATACACGCCTTTCTCTGGCGTTGTTGGATTGAAGATTTCACGGCCGCACCGAGAGGCCCAATTTCCTATAGTTTTTCCTAAATAGGGGAGACACATGAGACTTGAATCTGAACTTGATATTAAACAAATATTGTATAATTTGAACAAGAAAAGGAACTTAAATTAATTGAAATGAACTACAAAAGATTATGCTTGGACTTGGACTCGTATTCAATCAAATGCAAAGAACTTTGATTCAATTTGAACCTAAATGAAAACTACAAAAAAGTATGCTATAACTTGAACTCAAGTGAACTAAGGGCGAAGGGACATGAACATAAATTTGAATTCAAATGAATAATGACAAGGGACCTAAATGCATTGGAAAAGACTTGAACTTCTACTCAAAATCAATCTAGAATTTGAACTCATATGGACAACAATGGACTTGTAACAGTTATCTCTATTGGAATGAAGGCATTGAGGAATGTAATATCATAACTCATTATGCATATGTCAAATCCTCTTTGAAGGTTAGGAGTTTGCAAGTGGAACTCGTTTGCAATCAATGAAAGGGTTGAAAATGATATGATTTGGTTACAAAGTCATGGCATGAACTAATGTTTAAAATTGCGCAATTGGGTATTGATGCATTTTTTGTTCATGAGGTGAGGCATAAGCCTCAAGACATTTTGAGGCGTAAACCTCAAAATCAAAAAATTACGTGAAGTGATAATAAATGTCAAAAGTGATTTTTATATAATATCTAAATAATATGTTAAATGATGACATATTAACTTTATATTGAATTATGAATTAACAAATTGACATATACATGAAATAAAAAATTTCTCAAAATCGAAAGTGAGAAGTAATAAATTGCATGAAATAGAATACAAAATCCAAATATTATAAAAGAAAAATAAGATTAAGTATAGAAATTGTATAAAAGTATCATATAACATCAAGTTCAACTACAATTTTTTTTTTAATCAATTCTCTACTAATTTACATTTAATTTTTAATAAAAGTTGAAATAGTTGACAACAACTTAGGAATTATCTGCACTATCATTACTGAGGTGGCCTTTATTTGAGTTTTTGCATAACAAATTGGTCTATTCCCTACCTCATTCAATAAGTTGAACACCTTCCAATATGCTTCTTTTTTATTTAATTTAATCATATTCATCTTTTAGAAATATTTCCATCAAAATAAATATGAGATTACTGCTCCAAAATTTTTAGGCTATTGAGGCTTGCAAGTTTCTTGAGAAATAATGGTCATACATCCAATATGCCATCCACAAGGAAAGGCTAAGAGACTACTGTCACGACCCGGCCAAGTAAGCTCGCATAGGCGAGGCGGGAACAGAGGTCGGACGGTAGACTAAACTATCAAGTCTCTAAATCTATCTCCATAATATTGAAAAAGAGCCACGAAAATGATAAAATTTAAAACACATAAACATAACCTCAAACAGATTTATATAATTACCTTTTTTTCCTCGCTCCTCTCCTACGGTAAACATTTTCACCCCTTCTACTCATTTTGATTTAAAATAATTACACGTAAAAAAATGTTAACAACTAACATCTCATTTCATTTCATTTCTATAACATATGAACTTATATAATAATGCCATAAGATGTAACATATAAATTTTATGATCAACCATTGGACAAGAGTAAAGATTTTATAAACATGCTTGGTCTTTCAAAACATATAACTTGAGAGAAACAAAAGTCATTACTGTGAATTATCATGTATACTTACTTGAATGTTTGATGTATGAAATTTATCGCTTCCCCTTCTTCAATGCCCTTTCTCTCTCACCTTGAAATTCTAAGAAAGATAATAACTATGATTGTCAAATAATTACTCTAAGTCTTACTTCAATCATTACTAAGTTAATCTTCATTGTTATTAACCTCCTTAACATTAGACATGAAACCTCCTTAACATTTGGATTCTTTTCATTAATTATCATCCATATTATCTCGACCTAAACCTTACTTTTCTATCTTACTTCTATCATTTCCTCCTATGAAGATTAAATTTTTATTTTCGGATTTAATTATATTTTAATTTATAAAAACTCTAATTTTATAAAAATCATATTTTTAGCCCTCTTTAAACCTCATTAAAAGTTTTATAATTCAAAAAATACTTTTTATTTTTGGATTTACTTAAAATCCCTAATATTAGAAACATGAATTTCATTAATCTCTTACTTTAGCATGCCAAATCTTCACTAGTATTTAAATAAATAATTAGAACTTTCAATTTTCGGATTTAACTTATTTAGAAATGGGAAAATTGTTATTTTGAGAAAAATCCCAAAATCTCATCATTAGAACCTTCTAGGTATAAACTTTTTAAAGAAACTTTCATAAAATAATGAACATTTGGAAAACCATAAGTTTTGAAACCCTAAAGTTTCTTGGGAAAATTTATGTTTTCATGGTTAGGAACTCTTCCTCAATCTTCCCTAACATTCTTTCTAAGTTCCTCTAAGAATTTCTAAGTTTCTTCACAAACCCTAAAATTTTCTCCTCTAAAAATCTAAGGGGAAAATAAAGATTTTTAAGTTTAGAAACACACCTTAGACTTCTCTTGACTTCCTATCTGATTCCCACAAATTTCCTCGCCGGAAAAAGTCGCCGGAGTTGCCCGTTGCCTCTCCCTTTCTCGCCTCTTCCGTTCGCCTCTTCTCTCGGTTTCGAGTTTCGACCGAACAAAAGAATGAGGGGACACAACAGAATCGACCCCCTTAAGGCTTGGGAGTTTAGGGAAAGGTCCAATTACCCAATTTCCCTCACTTAAAACATCCAAGCTTGAATAATGATTAGGGGTAGTTTGGGTATTTAGAGATTTCTAACATTTTTATCTCCAAAAATAAACAAAATTAAACATAACTTCTACATACCAATTTTCTTAGAATTTTACAAAATTATTTTTGTTAAATTTTGACAATTTTGAAAAATTCACTTAAATCTCGTTGCAATGCATCGAAAAGCGTGCGATGACTAAAATTGGCATTTTTTGGGTTTTACAATTCTTCCCTCCTAACAATAATTTTGACCTTAAAATTTACATACAACATCTAGTTGCAACTCAACCAACATCTTCCATTTGATTTAACATAAACTTCAACATTTAAACAAAATAACTAAACATCCGATATATCATAACAAAAATAATCTTATCAATCCCAAAACATCTGAGATGATATAACAAGATAAACTACTAAATTCGAAACACCAAAACATCACATGTAACATTACAATTCACTAAAAATAGACCATAAAGCCATCTCAATTGTCATTGTGAGCATCTACAGATTCATTGAGCTCCTGTTGAGTCAAAGTATAAACTCGTGGTCGAACATTCTGCCTGGATTGATTTTGCACTAAATCTGCAATTGATGATTCTATCATCTTGGGCTTTTCATAATTCCTCTGTGAAGGTGCTTCATTTGATCTCATTTATCCTAAAGTCTTCTGAACCAATACTGGACAATATTTTGCTATGTGTTCAGGCTGATGACACCAATAGTAAGTGTTGGAACCAATCAAACATTCACCTTTATGTAATCTTCCAGACTTAGGACAAGGTTTTGTGACTTTACTGGTAGTTGCACTGCTGACACCATTATGACTAAACTTTGGTATCTTCTTCCCATTTGATCCCTCAGTCTGATTGCTTTGTATATCCTTATCAAAACTCTTCCTTTTATACGGATCCCTTCTCCTTTGAGTAGCTTGCAAATCTGATTCAATTATTCGGGCCCTCTCTAGTAGAATTGAATAATATTTAATGCCAAAAGGAATCAAGGGTTATTTAATGACATCCTTCAAACCAGATAATTAACTGATTGATGACTAGCCTTAATTGAAAGTTCTCTCTCATTATTGGGAGAGGTAATTAACTGAAGGGGCTTGCGTTTGTAGGAAACTAGAACTTAGATCATAAAATCTGCGCAAAATGAGGGCAAAATCTCTGGGTAGTGTGTTATCTACAAACTCATATGCCTTCCCAAAATTTACTCCAGGACTTAATTCATTAAAACCCTCCTGAAAAAAGCAGATGGGGAATTCGGGGCTGAATTTTTAGAGCCCACAGATTTCGGGCGACTCTGCTGGGGATTGGTTTCTTTTTCTATCTTTGGCTAGTTGTCTCAGTGTTATAGTAGCAACTATTTCAACTCATTTTTAAAATTTTGAATCTTTCAAAATGATCATTCAACAAATTCATATGACTTCAGCATGATTTTTAAATTTATTTTAATTGCTTGCTTATGTTGACTATTTTTTTCTATGTTATGTACAAGTCTTTGTGTTTTGAAAGTGTGGGGTGATGTATCAGATAATGATTACTAACTTACCTTTCATTTGTACAGATGGATCTACAGAACACTGCATTTATCGTTCAACTGTGACGCGGCGCTAACATCCAACTAGTAAACGCTGTGATCACTATTGGCAACACCGGAGCTACCATCTAGTTTGGTAGTCTTGACTTCCCTGCAGTTGTTGCATGAATTGCCGCCGTCCTTACCACTGCTACTTTTGGAAATCCTCGCAAGAGGATTTCTGTATTCAAACGTCTTTCACAGTTAGAGACCCCAGCCACTAAGAGAATTGTAATAGGTGGCAGGATTTTTGTGATTACTACAAACACCACAGCTCTCTCAACCGGGTTACTTGCACCCGAGAAGAATGATGCTGAGGCCTCCTCATATGGAGGAAGGCTTATAAGAAGACATGATAAAGAAAAATGTTGAACTTCAAGCTCAACAACAATTTTCAACCCATCCCTCCAACCTTGTGGTCAAGGAGATAGAGGCAACCGTCCCCCCCCCCCCCCCCCCCCCCCCCCGAAATGGGTTGGTGGGTCGAAAATGGGTAAAGAGAAATAGCTCCATCGGTGAGCTGATGAAATCATTTTGAGACCAGCAGCCTGAAGTCCCAGCCCCCCAAAAGAAAAAGAACCTGAAACTCTCTCGACCCAAGTCTACAGGCTTTTATCTTAAAACAACCAAGTAAAATTGAATTCTTCGAACACTCCTTTTCCTTCACCAACTTCGATTGTTCGCAATCGAACAACTCTTCTCAACCGCTGGATTACATAGCTTCTTCTATGCCAATTTAACCTGAATGGCACAAAATCCTTCTTTCATCTTCATCAGTAGACATGCGTAAACCTTCTTCTTCTCCGACTTTATCGAATTCAACCTCCTCCTTTTCTTCTTTGTCTTATTTGAACAAATCACATGGAAACTCCTCTCCTCAACTTTCAACTCCATCCAAATCGAGTGAGGGTAATTTTGGCCCCTCGAAGAAATGTGTCAGATTAGTTCAACTACGATTGCTCGCCGGCTGGTTTCTGTTCCCTCCTACTTGCATGCACTCACGCACTTCATTGTGTCTTTCTCACCAACCTAAGTTAGCTCAATTGGACCAATTTGACTGAATCAGTTTAGCTGATTGTTATAAGTCTATCTTGTATAAAGATAAAATTCTATTGAATGATTAAGGAAACCTAGATTCATATTATCCCTATTGATATTAACAACCTTAATGCAATGAGAAAAAGAAAACCAAAAGATATATTGATGTAGTGATGTTTTATCCAAATACTTTGTATATCAAATATTGAGTCTTCCCTTTTCTAATCGCCCAACAATTGAAATAAGTAAGCCAACTAAGAATAGAAATTTTGAAAGAGGCAATAGATTTTTAGATTCAAACCGAAGTCATATAGCTAATATGACATTTCATAAGAAAAGAATAGTGATATTTAACAGAATTTATCGCCCACATGTTCCAAATGGGCTCATCCTTGGTAGATTTAAGATCCAATTTGTGAGATTATACAGATGTTCTTGGTTGTGGTGTGTTGCATGGCGATGAGTGCATCTCAATCGCGTTCTGCCTTCTGTGTCATTTTTTATTCTTAGGTTTTCCTTGATATTTGACAATATTTGCAAGTTTCTGAAAAATTCTAAGGTCATTTGATAGGATTGATAAGAGGAACAATTTGCAACATGACTAAGAAAATAGATTAGATTTGATGGACCATTGACGTCCATGAGAATAAATGACGAGGAGTAGATAATAGAAGCCCTATCATCATCCACTACAAGAATGTGAGAAGTCAAATTTTGGAATAGAGGAGCGAACGATGTGATGGAAGTATAGGCAATACAAGACTCCAAATATAGGCAGTACAAGACTCCATGATGAAGTCTAAGGCTTCGTTTGGGATGACTTTCTTTCTGATTGTTAAAGCGGCTTTCTAGTATAAAAATTAAAAAAATTGTACTAAAAAGCAGTAAGAAAGTCGTCCCAAACAAAGCCTAAGATTTTGTTTGGGATGGCCTAAGACTTTGTTCGGGAGGACTTTCTTAATATTTTGTTAGAATGATTTTAATATAAAAATATAATGAAAGCATGAAAGAAATAATGATCTGAAGCTATTCTAAACGAAGCGTAAATCTTGCTTGAA
This sequence comes from Dendrobium catenatum, assembly GCF_001605985.2. Lineage (NCBI taxonomy): Eukaryota > Viridiplantae > Streptophyta > Magnoliopsida > Asparagales > Orchidaceae > Dendrobium > Dendrobium catenatum. The sequence goes on along the minus strand of NW_021319831.1, from coordinate 285,994 downwards.
TTCTACTTCAAATAGGTTGGGCATTTGATTGAAAAGAAATTCCAGATGAGAATATCTTGATCAAAATTGATTAATTCAGATATCAAAATCATTAGATTTATTTTTGAGCGTGGCATAATATAAGAGTTAATTGAGTACCTATGTATTTCATTTAGTTCAAAATAAATTTAAGAATATTAAAATTATCCTAATAAGAAATTGATTAGATATCCTAACTTTACTTTTTTTTTTAATCCAAAATTTTATTTAGTTTTATTAATATTGATTTTGTCAAGCTGTACTTGCATGAGATGTTTTAGTCTAGAAAAACAATGTTATTTCATTATTAACTTTACTTCTTTTTTTTTTACCCAAAATTTTGTTTATTTTTATTAATACTGATTTTGTCAAGCTGTACTTGCATGAGATGTTTTAGTCTAGAAAAACAATGTTATTTCATTTAGTACGTGAAAGTCAAACAAATTTTGATTTGATCTTTATATGCCAATTTGAATTTGGTGAATATAATACTAATCTTAAAGTAAATCTAATAATTTTGATTATTTTCAATAATACAATCCTTGCAACTAATCCAATTTTTTATCTTCAAATAATTTGAAATTTAGAATGAGAAAGTTAGAGTTGGAGGTTTGTTGAGCATTTAGATGGATTTATAGGTAGCAAAGGCTTTTCAAGTTGGGTCATGATAAAATTTTTTGTTAGGCTCTATATGTGATAGTTATTGTAAAGTCACTAAGAGGTTGCAAAGTAAATATTTTGATGCTGTTTGGTCATCTGTAAATTGAATGCAGGGGAAATTGTTTTTTTCTATTTGATTGGGTGTATGCAGATTGCAAAGTAAAATAAAATCAGTGTATCATGAATACTTGAAAATCCGTTTGATTTGATTGCAGAGTAAAGTCAAAAAAGGGTATAAAATGAAATCTAAAGCAGAAGTAAGTGAAATCACTCCCCTTTTGCGGATTTACTGGGTTGGTCGGAAGAAGCTCGTGAAAGGGAGAAAGATGCTTAGCTTCACTGCAAGCGAGCTCTTGTACTCGTGCTTACCGATCCTCTTCGAAGGAGTGAAGTCGAGAGCCGAAGAATTCTACCTCACACGAAGCAACAATACGACCAAAAAGAGTATGAAAAGCTTTCAAAAATGAGGAAGGATGACAATGGTTCCCGTGGTAATGGAGGATGAAGCGATGGGTTGCCATGAGTTTCGCTCTCCCTGTGCGCGAAATCTTTTTTCGCTCAATTTCTGTAATTTTTTTAGATATAAAATGAGTTGCAGTGGGAGTTTCTAATACATTAAGATTTTACTTTACTTTACACTATATAAAACCAAACACCATGAATTTCAATAAAGTAATGTATTTACTATACTTTATAGCTAATTTATTTCCAACCCAACACCCCTAACTTAATTTATTATATTTTAGGGATTTCATCATATAGAGGTTAGTCTCATAAGTGAAATTAAAAATGAGGTGCTAATGTGCCAATATCACTATCAAATTTTTGAAATTGTATTTTGCAATGAAAAATCTTAAAACAATTTTTTTTTGAATTTCTTCTCATAAAATTTTATAAATTCTAAAATTACCAAAAAAAAAACCCAGAGGATCAGGAAAAGAAATAATTCAGAATATTTGATCAAAATTTAATCGAGATGAATTTAGTTTAAAATAGTTGACAGATTTTGATCTATATGAATTTTAAAATTTATTTTAAAATGAATCTAAGACGAGAAATTAAATAAATTGTGTATTACAACTATTTTAAAAGAATTTATTAAAATTGAGGTTAATCATGATTAAAAATTTGATGATATACTTAGCCAATTTTTATCCTTAATTATTTATTAATTTTCTAATAATCTCATTTCATCACATGCAAAAATTAGTTTAAATATTTGAATTTCATAATGAAAAAACTAATGATAAAGGCTTTTTCTATAATTTCAGCCCTTGCAATTATAGGAGAAAGTGTATTAAAAAAATGTCAAATTTGTGAACTTAAAAAGTTTAATGTGAACTGAACTGTCATCAAAATCTTAATTTGAATCTTATTTACATCAAATTTGTGCATTAAAAATTAGTATTTTCAAAAAAAAGAAAAGAAAAACATTTATACAGTCAAATTAATACTCATTTTTTTAAAAAAGAAAAGAAAAATAATTAAATATTTATTGCAACTAGTGCCTTTTTTTATTTAATTATGATATTACTAAGCACTTAGAGAGCTCAACCGCAAAAAATAATCCAAAAAGAAAAAGAAATTATCTTCTTCTGCCACCTCGATTCCAAAATTTGCCTCGAGAAGCAATCTTAAGATTTTTTTCACGAACCAATTTGAACTCCTCGTCAGGATCTGAAAAAGATTCAGAATCAGAATCGTCTTCAGACGAATTCTTCAACCAATCAGCATTGAGTCTAATGTCCCACTAGTGCCTTAAGTGAGTTATGAGTCGGCTTGGATTTGAATCAATACATGGCTCGTGAGCCGTGCTCGATGATCTAACAAGGCAAATTTGAGCTAGCTCTGATTCGACTTGCTAGCTAGTTCATGAGCCGATTTTTTAAAAATATTGATATAAAATATATTAATATTTATAAT
>NW_021319831.1:276208-281772 GCF_001605985.2 Dendrobium catenatum | reverse complement strand
CCCCCCCTCTCTCAAAACAAGCCTACATAAACTAGCTCGGTGTCTGCTCTCCCCCCTGTGGAACCACCACCTTCAAATATTCCAAACCTTAACTCCCCTGATGGGGATGCTGCTTCTTCTAACTCCACAACTCAACTAATATACAATCACTCCTCTCCCAATCTCAAATCCCCTAACAAATTTGATGCCCTGCAATTGCTGGACGAGGACCAGGGTAATTCGATAGACTCATCTCTTATTCCTCAAGACCATCTTCAAAATGCAAAACAAGCAGAGACCTTTAATGCCTAATCGGAACAATCGGCCAAAGCTCACACCACCAAAAATGCTAAGGGGAAGCAAGCCAAGAAGGCACCTCCTTCCCACCGTTAATTATGTCTGTACCTGCTATTGCCTGCTGGAATATTAGAGGCTTTAATAGTCCAGAAAAGGTATTCTGTTGTAAAAGCCTTGCTTCCTCTTTCAAACTTGATTTACTGTGTATTTTGGAAAATAGAATTCACGTCTCCTCTTTTCATAATCCCTTTTTTTTCTGATACTCATCTTGTCTTTCCCACTGAAAATTCCTGTCACAATTTTAATCTGACCTCTTCGGATCGGATTTGGATTAAATGGAACTCGTCCAAGCTCTCCTTCTTACCTTCTGTCATTTCCTCTCAGTTCATTATGGGAAGGTGGTTAGCTCTCTCTACCCACCTTTTATCCTTACGGTTATTTATGCTGCTAATGATAGAGCTGATAGGTCCCCGCTTTGGGACTCTCTTAGAAGCTGTGCTGCTTCCCAATCCTCCCCTTGGATCGTTATGGGAGACTTTAATTGCTGTAGATTTGACTCCGAGAAACTTGGCGGCAATCCTCTATCTCACAGAAATCTGGGTGAGCTTAATTCACTTATTTTTGATGCCAAGCTTGATGAGTTTAATTTGGTGGGTAATGTATACACTTGGTACAACAAAGACTTGACAATCTCATACATATTAAGCTCGATCGAGTCATTGTGAATGCTCATTGGACTACCACTTTCCTTAATGCTTACTATTCTGTTCAAGCACCCTCTTTCTCCGACCACTGCCCTTTAATTCTCCGTGCCTTTGATTCTGTTTACAACCACCATAGATTTCTTTTTAAGAATTATTGGACTTCTATTGATGGTTATTGGAGCATCTTGCTTAATGTCTTCTCTTCTCCTCCCAATGGAAACCCTTTGGCAGATTTTTGTAACAAACTCAGGTTATTCAAAAGGCTTATTAAAGTGGAATCTTGGGCAAATTCTAATATCATTAAAGATCATTTGGATTCTTTACACCTTAAACAATTGGCTTGCCTTCACCAGATTTCTTCTGATCTGCACAACAATATGCTCAACAGTAACCTCAAGACCATCAATAAGCATATTTCTGACTTCTCATCCCTCCACTCTTCTTGGATTATTCAACAGGCCAAAGCTTCTTAGCTTGCCAACCGTGAGGATGACCTCAAGTTCTTATATGCAAAAATTAATCACAAGAAAGTGTCCAGTAATTCTGCACTTAACTTGGGTGCTGCTTCTCACCCCCTTCGTGCTGATGCTATTTCTGATATCATTAATCTTTTGTAAGATCTCTATAACCCGCCTCTGTTGGAGTCTTTAAACATGGAGCATTTTCTGCCAGGCAACATTTTACATCCCTCTCTTAGCAATTCTCTTACTGTCTCTGTTACTGATGATGAGATTAGGGCCTCTGTTTTTGATGGTGCTGCTTCTTCTGCACCCAGTCCGGATGGGTTTAACTATCATTTTTACAAACGCAGCTAGCACATTATCGGTCCTTCGGTTTGTAAAATTGTTAAATTCTTTTTTATTAAAGGATTTCTCTCTATTGGCATTAAGGCTACTGCTCTAGCTCTTATTCCTAAAACTAAACATGCTGCCTCTTTTGCTGATTTTAGGCCTATTACTTTATGTAATGTGATTTACAAAATTATTTCCAAAATTTTTACTACCAGATTAAGGCCCATCATGCCTTCTATTGTTAGAGACACTCAAGCAGGTTTTATCAAGTCTAGAATCTCTACAGACAATATAATTCTTGCTCAAGAGCTGCTTACTTTTGCTTGTAAAGGGAAGAAAAATTTATTCTGTTCTAAATTTGATATACGTAAAGCTTTTGACACAATCTCTAGAGAATTTATTCTGGCTAGATTGGTCCATAAAGGTATCCCAACGATGTTCATCGCTTGGGTTAAGGCTTGTATTACCAATATCAATTTTTCTATTGTGAGTAATGGTGCTTTGGAGGATTTTCCCTCTACTGCTGGGGTGCGGCAGGGCTTTCCATTAAGCCCGTATCTTTTTTTGCATTGTCATGGATGCCTTCTCTTCTCTTATCGACAATGGCAGTTTTGTAGGGGCTCATTTTGGCAATTTCAATCTTAGCCATTTGCTTTATGCAGATGACTTACTTATTTTTGGAGATCCCTCTGCCTCCAATTGCTCTCAACTTATGCTTATTATAGATTGGTTTGCTGAGGAATCTGATCTTAATATCAATTTTGATAAGATCTCTCTCATGATTCCCAAGCACATCAACAATGTTGATTCTATTTGCAGAGCTCTCTCCCTTTCCCTCAAAGATACTATTACCTACCTTGGGATTCCGTTCTCCTTCAAGAGGCTTAAGATTTTGGATTTCTCCCCCCTTATGGAATCCATCACCAAGAAGCTGTCGGGTTGGAATGCTAACCTTCTATCTTTTGCGGGAAGACTTCAATACCTCAAATTTACCATGCTCAACTCCATCGCCTACTGGATAAGAGGTTCGATATTGCCTAAAGCTGTGGTCAAATATATTAAAAGAGTTGCTTCTAAAATTCTTTTTTTTTTTTTTTTTTGAGATTTATCTGTGTAAAAAAAAAAACTTCACATGGTGGCTTGGGATAAGGTTTGCATGCTTAAAGATAAAGGGGATCTTGGTGTCCCCAACATTTATGCTATTTAATACAGTTTTAACTGCTCTCTTATACTGAGGATATATAACTTTAAGTCCCCCCTGGCTGGCTGGTTCCTCACACATTTTGTTTCTCCTTGGAAGCCTGTTGATTCCAAGGCTACCTGCCTCTGGAAATCTATTTGCTCCACTGCTCAAATTTCCAAGGACAATTGGCATTTTAAAGTAATGCCTTGCTCCCCTTTTTCCTTCGTGTGGGATTACTGGTGCAACTCCTCTCGGATTGCAGACTTATGCAATTTTGGCCCTGCTTTTGGTAATTCTGTTGTGAGCAATTATATTGTGGATAGTTCCTGGTGCATTCCTTCGACTATGCCCTATATTGCTGTTAATGCTATTCTATTGGTTGTTATTTCTGATTCTCAAACCCCCTGCTTACTTTGGGATAATAGGAGCCATGCTAAATTTTAAAACTTTTTACATGATTATTACAACTCCTATCCTGCTTGCTCCTGGGATGGTTTTGTGTGGCACAAAAAACATGTTATGAGGTATTCGGCTTTTATCTGGATTATGTTGGTGGGTGGTTTGAAAACCGCTATGGAGTTGCACAGGAGGAACATATATGTGGATTTAAATTGTTCTCTCTGCCACTGTTACCCTGAGTCTACTGCTCATTTATTTTTTGATTGCTCTTATACGCATAAGATTATTACGGGTCTTATTCCACAGTGCTCTACTATCCTTCTTACACCCAACCTCCTGTAGCTGTTTGATTGGGTTAACGATTCTCATAATTTCTAGTCAAGGACTAAAAGTTTTTACTTCCTTGTTATATGTTGCACGATCTACCACGTTTGGAGAGAAAGGAACGAGAGGAGATTTGGTTTTTCTGCTTCCAGCTCCACTACTGTTTGTTATAAGATTAAACATGCTATCTTCCCTAAAGTATGTAAATGGAAGGATGGTCTCCTCTTATTGGATTTGCTTTGAGCTCGTGCACCGTTCTTGGGGTGCTTGATTGTGGCTAGTTTTTCTAGTCTGGAGGTTTTCTGCGGGCTTTTATTGCTGCTTCATTTGCTGGGCTTACAACTGTTTTTTTAATTTTTGGGGATTCTTGGAGGTTTTGCTGTTGGAATCGAGGGTCTATGATGTGCGATTGCTGCTCCCTGGATGGTGGACTAAAGCAACATGTTGATCCCTTGACGGCCTTTCTCCGCAACTGAGAGTTCGACTTTACTAACTCTTGCAATCGCTGTACTAATCTGAGCCCGACCTGTCCCAGATTCCTCTCTTTTTTTGTGAAATTTTGGTTCTTTTTTACATGTGTAATTTTTGGGGCTGATTTTTGTTTTCAGATTTCATTGGAGTCTTTTTTCTCCAAATTTTCTTTACACATGTAACTAGTTTCCTTTATCAATGAATGGGCTTTTGCCCCTAATTTTCCAAAAAAAAAAAAAGTATCTTCTGTCAATATTGCAAAGACAAAAAGAAGGGCAAAAAAACAAAATGCCATTTTTTATTTATGCAAAATTTTTTTATAAAAATATCCATTTTAAACAATTTTTTTTTTGTTGTTGAAAAAAAAAGAAAAAAAAATCACAGAGATTACCGTCTTCCTACAAATCTTTTCAAGCCTCTCAAACAAATATATACATACAAAGGCTCAAAGAATAATACAGCACTACTTAAGCAGATTCAATTACAATAGTGATTAATAAGCTCACCCTGCACCAAAACTAGAGTTAGAAAGGCCTGTATGAATCAGCCTAGAGCTTTCACCTTGTTCAAGATCTTCTTCCATGGGAGAGACATCTAAGAATGGAGGATCACTGAGAATAAGCACTTCTTCACAGTTGTTGCTTCTGAGCATTTCGACAGCTCTCGACATCGTCGGCCGGCTTTGTGGGTCGCCTTGCGTGCATCGAAGCCCTATCAACATAACTTGGACGATCTCATCGCCCACACTCTTGTCGTAGATCTTCTTGTCAATTATATCATCCAATGAATTAGCCTTGTAATGTTTCCACACCTGTTAATGGAGGAGAGACAGAGAGAGAGAGCAAACAAAGTCAGATATAACACCATAAGGGAAATGGGATTTCCAACGGTCGAATATATCCACCCTTAAAGATGACATTATTTTTTAGGAATTTTAAGATACATAACACCTAAAATTATTGAAAATATATATGTAACACCTAAACTTATATATTTACTAATATACCACCTAAAACCCCTCTTTTAATCAATTCTAACATTCCGTTTAAACCTTCCATAAAAAATCACTATTAGCGACTGTCTTCCCTGTCAATGGCATCCTTTCACAGTGAATATAAATATCTCATCGCTTCGATGGAGTGGTAGAATAGAAGGAAATGAGGATTTTAGGTTGTATATTAGTAAATATAGAAGTTTGTGTTAAATATGCATTTTTAATAATTTTAGATATTATGTATGTAAAAATCCTTTTTTTTATTTGCCGCTTTTTTTTAGTCTATCTACACCTACAGATATAAACTTCCCCCCTCCCTTTTCCCAAAATATGCCTTCGTGGATCTTGCGAAGTATTAGGAATACCTAGTTTAAGCCAACTTAACATCATGGCTACAGAATTTCGAGCCACAAGAACATCAA
>NW_021319831.1:202761-276108 GCF_001605985.2 Dendrobium catenatum | reverse complement strand
AATGGAAGAGAGAGAGAGAGAGAGAGAGCAAACAAAGTCAGATATAAAACCAAAAGGGAAATGGGATTTCCAACGGTCGAATATATCCACCCTTAAAAGATGACATTATTTTTTAGGAATTTTTACATACATAACACCTAAAATTATTGAAAATACATATTTAACACCTAAACTTATATATTTACTAATATACCACCTAAAACCCCTCTTTTAATCAATTCTAACATTCAATTTAAAACTTCTATAAAAAATCACTATTAGCGTCTGTCTTCCCTGTCAATGGCATCCTTTCACAGTGAATACAAATATTTCATCGCTTCAATGGAGTGGTAGAATAGAAGGAAATGAGGATTTTAGGTTGTATATTAGTAAATATAGAAATTTAGGTGTTAAATATGTATTTTTAATAATTTTAAATATTATGTATGTAAAAATCTTTTTTTTATTTGCCGCTTTTTTTTTAGTCTATCTACACCTACAAATATAAACTTCCCCCCTCCCTTTTCCCAAAATATGCCTTTGTGGATCTTGCGAAGTATTAGGAATACCTAGTTTAAGCCAACATAGCTTCATGGTTACAGAATTTCAAGCCACAAGGACATCATTTCATGCAACTTGTTGATGCATCATGTTCAACCTTCTGTTCAATGTTGCCTAATTCAGCTAAGCCTTGCATCTAAAATGAAATGTTCTATGGAAGAAAATAAAACAAATGTTATATTTGGCTCAATATCATTTGTTAGTAAGTTCTAATTTACTTGAAACATTTTTATGGAGATCATATGTTTGTGATAGTTAATTGTGATTTAAAGAAGTGATGATCAAATATGAACATCCAAACCATGCAAAGTTTCTCCAAACGAAATGATTAGAGGACTTCTGGAACACCGGATATATAGTAGTGGTTGGAGATAACTTCAAGCAATAAGCTACAGCTTAATCCTCAATATTATCTCATAAGGATCAAAATACCTCGGGTCCAACTTCTCATTCCTCCTGTTAGTTACTGTCATTTGTCTGTAGGGACAAAGCTTCAAGTAGACCTTATCTCCTATCTCAAACTGGATGTCCTTTCTACGTCCATCTGTCAGCTTCTTTATGATTTGCTGAGCTCTCAACAATGCATTTTTAGATCAGCCGACACCTTATCCTTGTTCTCCAAGTACTGCTCTATCAAAGAGACTAGTCTGCTACTCTGCCCAAAATGCACCAAGTGAGGTGGGTCCTTTCCATCCAACACTTTGAAAGAAGTCATCTGTGAAGCAGAATGATATGAAGTGTGTACCAGTGCCTTGCCTATGACAACCACTTGACCCACAACTGAGATTTTTCTGAAGCAAAATCTCTTAAATATGTCCCAAGGCTCTCATTTATCACCTCCATCTACCCGTTCATCTGGGATGGTAAGCGGTGCTCCTCTTTAATACTATCCCCTGTAACTTGAATAGCTCCCTGAAAAAATAACTGAGGAACACCTTATCTCGTCCAGATGTTATAGACTCTGATATCCCATGCAATCTGACCACCTCTTTGATGAATGGTGCTGCCATTGTCACTGTCGTTTATTGATGTCATTGGGGAATGAAATGAGCATACTTGCTCCACCACCACCAAAATAACTATAAACCCCTCAAATCTAGGTAACCCATCTATAAATTTCATGGTGATCTCCTCCCATACTCTATCTGGAAGAGCTAGAGGTTACAATAATCCTCCCAGAGTCATGGACATGTATTTCCTCCTCTAACATACCTCACATCTAGCCACCATCTCCTCCACCTTATGGATATCCTTCCAATAAAACTATGTCAGCAACCTCTTATACTTCTTTCGCACCCCTGAATGATCCCCAACAGTACACCCGTGGAACTCCTGCAGAAGGTGAGGAATATGAACCGATGTCTGTGGCAACACAAATCTCCCCTTGTACAACAGTCTCTCGTCCTCTAGGGAATAGCCTAGGTGGCTACTCTCATCCCTCAGCAGATCTGCCTTAATCCCACTTAGCTCCTCTTCTCGCACACTTTCCTCCTTAATAGTCTCCCAATCCAACACCAGTGCTACCGAAATGACTAACTCCTGGAGCTCACCCATGCCTCTGGACAAGGCATTATCCAACTTGTTCTCTAGCCCTAGCGTATATTGGATCTCGAAATCATATCCTAACAACTTGGATAGTTACCAGCAAGTAAGGCTGTCATTTCTGAATAGCTAACACAATGTACATCACTCCCTCTCATAGACTGAATTCAACCCCACTCTGACTACATAAAATGTAATCATATGATATGAGGCTCCGGACAAGACAAAAAAATAATCATGTCTATTTCCGATGTTTATTGGTAAGCTCTAATTAAATGGTTAAAATGAAAGACATGTGTAATTCTTTTAATATATATAGCATTGTGTTGAATACTTTGAGGCAGCATCAGCTATATGCTAAGTTTTCCAAGTGTGAATTTTGGCTGAAGAGTATTTCTTTTCTGGGGCATGTGGTGAGCGGTGAAGGTATTTCTGTTGATCCCCAGAAGATTCAAGCTGTTGCTGATTGGCCAAGGCCTACTATGGTATTTGAGGTACGTAGTTTCTTAGGCACGGCCGGATATTATAGAAAATTTGTGAAGGAATTTTCTCAGATTTCTATGCCTCTGACGAGACTGACTCAGAAGTCAGTAGCTTTTGTTTGGGCATTGGAGTGTGAGGCTAGTTTTCAGAAGTTGAAAGATTGTTTGACTTCAGCTCCAGTGTTAGCACTTCCGTCAGGTACGGAAGGATTTCAGTTGTTCAATGATGCTTCACTGAAAGGTTTGGGCTATGTTCTGATGCAGCATGGTAGGGTAATTGCTTATGCTTCGAGACAGTTGAAACCACATGAAAAGAATTACCCGACGCATGATTTGGAGTTGGCTGCAGTTGTGTTTGCTTTGAAGATTTGGCATCACTACTTGTATGGCGTCATATGTGATATCTTTACGGATCACAAGAGCTTGAAGTACATATTCACTCAGAAGGATCTGAATTTGAGGCAAAGAAGGTGACTTGAGTTGATCAAGGATTATGACATGACGATTCAGTATCAGCCTGGTAAGGCTAATGTGGTAGCAGATGCATTGAGCAGGAAGTCTTCTGGCTTATCAGGTATTCAGCTCACTTCTGATGAGTATCTGATACGAGACATGAAAATATTACAGTTAGAGGTGATTTCCTCTACTGGTGTGGATTCTGGTATTTTGACTCAGATGAACATTCAGTCTTCCCTTGAAGAAAGGATTCAAGAAGCTCAGAAGTCGGATTCTGATTACTTGAAGTTGATTACTCAGATTGAATCTGGTAAGAAGCCTGAACTTCGAGTTTCTGATTCTGGTGTTATTTTCTGCAAGAACAGATTGTGGATTCCTGTGTTTGGGGATTTGAGGAAAGAGATTTTGTACGAATCACATCATTCAGGCTATACGATTCATCCGGGAAGTGGCAAGATGTATGGAGACATGAAGAATTGGTTCTGGTGGCCAGGAATGAAAAAGGATGTGGCGGATTTTGTTTCAAAATGTCAAGCCTGTCAGTTAGTGAAGGCAGAACATCAACGACCAGGAGGTCTTTTGCAGTCGTTGCCTATCCCTGAGTGGAAGTGGGAGGAGGTAACGATGGATTTTGTTATGGGTTTTTCTCGATCAAGGCAAGGGCACGATGCTATTTGGGTGATTGTGGATCGATTGACAAAGTCTACACATTTTCTCCCGATCAGGCAGATGGATCCGGTGGATAAGTTGGCACAGGTATATGTGAAAGAAATCGTCAGATTGCAAGGTGTGCCAAAGGTGATTGTATTTGATAGAGACGGACGGTTTACTTCCAGACTTTGGAAGAGTATTCAGCAAGGATTGGGTACGCGATTGCATTTCAGTACTGCTTTTCATCCGCAGACTGACGGACAGTCTGAGAGGATTATCCAAGTTTTGGAAGATCTTCTGCAATTATGTGTTTTGGATTTTGGAGGAAGCTGGGAAGATCATATTCTTTTGATCGAATTTGCTTATAATAACAGTTTTCAGTCAAGCATTGGTATGTCACCTTATGAAGCTTTGTATGGCCGGAAGTGTAGAACTCATTTGACTCTGACTAAGGTAGGAGATAGACAAGAAATGGGTGCTACATTTGTGGATGAAACTGTTAAGAAAATCAACTTGATTAAAGAAAGATTGAAAGATGCACAAGATCGACAATAGAAGTATTACAATCAGAAGCACAGGTTTGTGGAATTTCAAGTAGGTGACTTTGTGTATGTCAAAGTCAGTCCGATGAAAGGAGTCAGCAGATTTGGAAGGTGAGCAAGCTTAATCCAAGGTATATTGGACCGTTTGAAATTCTTGAAAGGATTGGGAAGTCTGCTTATAGACTGTTATTATCTGATCAGATGTCTGATGTGCACAATATTTTTCACGTATCTACTTTGAGAAAGTGAATATTTGATTATGGAAAGAAATTGTCTGCTGATGAAGTGGAGATTCAGAAGAATCTGAGGTATGAAAAAGAACCTGAGTTGATTTTGGCTTATGATATTCGTAAGTTAAGAAGTAAACAAATTCTTATGGTTAAAGTTCAGTGGAAGCACCGAACAGCACGAGAAGCGACATGGGAGGAGTCGGACATGAGGCAAGCATATCCGTACCTTTTCTGACTGAGTTTTGGTTTGGCAATGTCGAGGATGACATTTTTCTGAAGTTGGGGAGATTGTAAAGACCATTTTGCTCCCAGGTTCGTCCGGACGAAGTTCGATTGTCCGGGACGATCGGTACAGGTTGTGCAGGAAAACATGTTTGGCTGCATGATTCGTCTGGACGAAAGTCGGATCGTCTGGATGAAAATCGTCCCAAGAGCAGATCGTACGGGACGATAATTAATTTCGTCTGGACGAAATTTGTCCAGAGCCCAAGTCGTCTGTGACGATAATTAATTTCGTTTGGACGAAATTTGTCCAGAGCCAAATCGTCCCGGGACGAAGTTGCGATCGTCCGGGACGATCAGTCTGGATATATAAGAAAATGAGATATTTTGGAACGAAAAGGACGTCCAGGAGAGAAAAATGAAGAAAAAGAAGGAAAAGAGGATTTTTGAGCGACTCCGGTCTGTTTTCGTCCGTTGTGGTAGTTAGAGAAGTTGACCGACTCGAGGTAAGGCACATTCCACCTTTCTCAATTTTCAGAAACGAGATTTTTGAGCATTTTCTGTTCCGGATTTTGTTTCCGTTAGCGAATTTCTGGTATTATTTTCTTCTGACAAAGGTTTTACCGCATAACTTTTAGTATGTCTCTGAGATGATAATTATGCACGTTTTGAGTATTTTCTAGAAGATTTGTACTGGACATTTTGAATTCTGCGGCGTTTTGATTGACTGCAAATTATCAGGATGTTGAAAAATATTTAGTCAGTACAATGAAAGTCTTACAATGTTGTTGTGAATGTTCTGTGGTAATTTGGTAAATTTCTGAATCTGTGAATTTTGTGTAAATTCTGTATACTGCCGTTATGCCGCTGAATTTTCGTACGATTTCTGAATTTTTTGAAATAAGATGATTTGAATATTTGATGTGTTTGTGCTATTAGAAGGGAGTTATAAGGGATAGGAATCAAAAAACCGTCTATACACGCCTTTATTGTGCGTGGTGGGATAGGACCTGGTCCGACGCCTACGACGAGGCGAGTAATCACCTAAACTCTATTTCGGCATTCGTGGCGCACCAAAAAACTGCCTATACACGCCTTTATTGTGCGTGGTGGGATGAGACCTCGGTGCAGCACCTACGACAAGGCGGGGTCACTCATAAGTACCTCCAAGTAGGGGGAAAGCAAACTGTGTCTTTAAACAGGTACTGTCAAAGACCCCATACACGCCTTTATTGCGCGTTGTGGGAAGAAAGTTCACGGCTGCGGTGTCCTCATTCGAGGACACCTACCATACACGTCTTTATTGCGCGTTGTGGGAAAGACCCAGTTTTCTCGTAGTTTTCCCCTAAACTGGGGAGACGCCGAGAGGCTGCCGAAATTTCTGGTGAAAACGAGATCGTACTTGGACTCATTTGAACTCAAAAAGATATTAATGAACTAAGTGCAAACTTGAATAAAATGCTTAATTCAAACTCAAAACCAAACTTGGACAAATGATGAAGGACTTGTGTAAGACTTGAGTCGGACTTAAGCTGAACTGCACTCGAACTGAAGTGAACAAGGTAAACTTTGACAATGAACTCAAACTTGTGGATATAGAACTTGAATAAAGAACTTGGACTATAAGAAACTCAAACGAATGAAGAAGACTTTGGTTTGAATTCAATCTGAACTTTAAAGAACAATGACTCAAGATTGTGACTTGGGACAATTATAAAGAACTTGACTTGAAAATAATATCAAAACTTTAATGGAATGTTAAGGAATTGTCATCTCAAGTTGAATGCAAAATGCTAATCAAAGAAGTCCAAATCATTCATATATTATGCAAGTTGAAGAACTCAAATAAACATCAATGGAGGAGCTTCAAAGAATGTGATTTGGAGGATAATCAATGTTCCTATGGAATTATCATTCTAATTTGAACGCAAATCCTAACTAAGAAAGTTTCAAGTCATTTAAATCTTATATAAAGCACGCAAGTACTCATGTATAAGAAATTCCTAACTTGCCACTCATGAACAACGAAGTTAAGGTGATTTGTAAATATCGTATCAAACCTTTGTGAATCATTGGGGCTAATGAGATACCAAAGTTCAAAGCAAGATTTAAACTATTCATGCTTACAAGATGAATGGAGTCCACCAAAGCAGAATGTACGCTTATGAGAGACATGTAATAGTAGAAGGTACATTTGTGAGGAACACAACTATGATGATTTGATGACAATCCAATTCCAATCAAATGAGCCGATTCTCCACAAAGCGAAAAGGGGAAACTAGTATCATTTGAATCTTGAATATGAAAGATATGGAGCAATACATTGAACTTCTATGGCTTGCACTAACTAAAAATGTTCTAGTTATTTGCAAGATAAAGAAATTCGTAGAGGATGAATGCAATGACAAAATAGCACTCCTACCATCAACATCAGAACATAGACAACCATTTCCAATCTTGCAAGCACTAAAATTGGAAGGGTATATATATAATTGATTGCAAGAAAAGATCAACGATGCAAGTCCACCATACCGACCACAAGCAAATATGGAAGAGTTCTCACACATATAGTAGTCTACTTATGGGTGATGACGATTAATGTGCGGTAGATGCTAAATCATCCATACAGTTGATAGCCACTCAGTATTAGTCAAATACATCAGCCTTCTACAAGCAAAGATCAAAGATCTACAACACATATGATCTCTCTACGAAGACAAATATATGTGCCACATGCCACTGATGGGTAGATGCAAAAAGACTTCAATAAATACAGTATCATGTAGTCAACCTCAGTCTACAAATGAAAAGAATACATCCACCTGCAGCAATAGTGGATGTGTTGTGGAGATCAGAACCACAGCGAAATGCATAAAGATTGTGGCGAATGCAAGCTTCTATGAACTATCGTAGGAGATCTATTCTGCACTCAATATGTTGTTTGCAAGAAATACAAAATACAAGATGACTACGTCGAAATGCAAATCTCTATGAGCTATCGTAGAAAACCTTTCAAGCATTCCAAAAATATCCCACACAAGTGCACCATAGCTTGTATACACATAGGTACACAAAGGGATAAATATAATCTGAAACCCGCATGGGCCCTGGCGAGCGTGCTATTGGTACACACGTGACGTCTAAGGATGCTGCACGGGTTATTAAATTTAAACCCGATCCTCCTTAACAAGTAAAAAGGAGTCAACAGAGTTTAATTATAAAATGCCCCTAAACACCCGCATGGGCCTCGGCGAGCATGTTGTGCAAACACACGTGATGTTTAGAGATGCTGCGCGGGTCAATAAGTGAATTCAAGTTCGAACCCGATCCTTCTATACGGGTCAATAGGAGTCGACAGGGTTCGAACCATTAAGCAAATGTAAGGTTGTGGGAACCGATATATTTGTTTTAATACATTCATATTAGACCTTCAAAGTCTATAACAGTATGAATTCACTCACAGGGGCATAAAACCTACAAAATCTGATCCTCTATCGATAACTCGACAAAGTTGACAAGATTAAATCCATAAAGATAAATGACTTCGAACACCCCGACGATGGCCGTGTTGAATTTCTATCTCAACCGAAGGGGTTCACAAATATTTTCAAATGCTACTCAAATACCCACGAAACTCAAAATTCCAAAAATCCCAAAATCCCAAAAATGTTTAAAATTAAAATCCAACTATCAACACTTAAAGCAAACTTCATCCACCATCTGCAACAGTTTTCCGGGGTGGACAAATTAAAATTTACTTCAACTCACAAAAGAGCTAAATGTCTAGTCAAAAATATCACTAGGATCAATTTTCAAACATCTCCTACCAATAAGGACGTGGTACGTGTCTTCTAACCGACGGTCTGCCGCCAAATGGCACCGTAGGATAAACGGTTATGACCCGGGGCCCTCTGAACCGAGTGGTTTTATCGCCAAATGGCACCACGAAATACCGGTTATGGCCAGAGCCGATACACTCCTTATTGGCATTAAATTCTTGAGATATAAATCAATAGGATATGATCGATAGGGCACAAAGCCCTCTGTTAGCTAAGGTGGATTCAAATTTGTCCCCTTAGGCAAATATCCATCTTAGGTCTACAAGGTCCCATTAGATGAAGCAACCCATGGCTGCCGACAAGGATCCTTCTGTCAGGTTGGGTACTACCTCCTCTAACTAAGTAGACCAGGGACCACGATGGCCCGGGACGACGGAACCATGGGATCTTGATCGTGTCTATCATCCCCACCATCCGCTTTAAGTGCACGATGGTGAAATTTCTATTTTAAATATCAAATCTGCCCAAATTTCCAAACTTCCAAATATTTCCAAATCCATACCCAATGCTGCTACTATATGCTTGATATTGTGTATCGACAGATATAACGTATCTGATTGACGACTAGCCTTAATCGAAAGTTCTCTCTCGTTATCGAGAGGGGTAATTAACTATAAGGGCTTGCGCCTATAGGAAACCAGAACTCAGATAATAAAGTCCTCGTAAAATGAGGGAAAAATTTCTAGGTAGTGTCTTATCTACAAACTCATCTATCAACACCACTACCTCCTTGTTTGCTATTTCTTCTCTCACTTTCATGGTGTGCTTTGGAGTGAATCCCACTACTGAGTTCAAGGAGACATCTGCCACGTCTAAATGCAGCTCTTCCTCCACCACTGGCTCACTCTCACCTCCCTCCTTAGCTTCCTCGTCATCACAAACAGTGAGAACTTGAAAATTTCGGTCCTTACACCTGTGCCTCGGTGTACACCTATCATCGCATATAAAATACAATTCTTTCACCCTCCTCCTGTAGCTCATTCTCAGTGAGCTTTTTGAAGTTTCGCTCGGTCCTCTCTCTTATAGTTTTCTAGTTCTCATTAGTAGTGATGCCATCTTCAATGAAGAGATGTCATCATTAGTAGAGATGCCATCTTAAATGAAAATGACGTGATGATTGGATATATTATTAAAAGAAATAAAAAACCACAGAGAGCACTGATGATATAGTGAAATTGCAAGAGAGTAGTGATACATATTAGTTGCGGGTGGAGATGATATCGGTAGTTGGCATTAATCAAGATCAACACAAAGAAGCTGCTACTCAGATATTTTAGAGAAGTATAGTTTAGCTAGAGATCAAACAAGGAGGAATATAAGAGCACTTGAACGTTTAGGTTACGTTGATTAAACTGCGTATACTTTTGTAGCTGTTGAACAATTGTTAGAAGATGAGACAATATCTTACAAAGAAGTTATGAATAGTGATGAAAAGGGTTTATTAAAACATGCAATGGAAGTGGAAATAGAATCACTAGAAAAGATCTATATGTAGAAACTTGTGAATAAACCACATAACAAATGAATTATGAGTTGCAAGTGGATATACAAAAGAAAAGATGCTATTCCAAATGTTAAGCAAGAAAGATACAAGGCAAAGTTAGTAGCAAAGGGAATCAATGAGATTTTCTCTTCTATTGTCATATATATTTCGATCAAAGTGATTTCATCTCTAGTAGTCATATATGATCTTAAGCTTGAATTGATGGATGTGAAAACATCTTTTCTGAATGGAAAACTTGAGGAGGTCATATATATGAACCAATTAGATGGATACATCAAAACTATTCAAGGAAAATAAAGACCGTCTCCAAAAAAAAATCTTTGCATGGGATAAAATAGTCTATGTGATAGTGGTATAAGAAGTTTAGCTCATTTATGATTCAAAATTTCTTCAAAGGAAGTAAGTTTGATACATGTGTTTATTATTAAAGATTATAAAAAAATAGTGTAATATTTTACAAATTGTAGGATGCTTGTGCTGAATCACAATAGTCTCTGCGATAGTCTCCCAATGGATGTAGGATGCTCGCGCTGAATAATATATATTTTTTGTATTTTTTTGCTTCATATTGTTGTTTTTTCTATTTATGTACTTTCTTTATTGATTTTGGTGAAATGAGTTTACCCATATTGTAGTTGGAAAGGTTATAGAAGTTCTTGTTTGATTAAACAAATAGTATTGTTGTTGTTTTGCAAATGATAATCAAATAAGTTTGATCATAGTCAAGAATCACTTAGTTTTATTTATGCATAGTTTAGTGGAAAAAGACACTTCCTACTAATTGTTAATTAGTTAAGCTTCCTAATATTTTTTTTATTATTATTAGATAATTAATCTAATTCTTTGATTACAAAAACCAAGAGTTATGTGTTGCAGAGATGAGGATGCTCAGGTGGATAATTGGCTTTACTCTTAAAGATAGGATATGAAATGAGCACATACATGAAAAAGGTTGGAGTAGCTCCAGTAGAAGATAAGATTAGAGAGAGTCGCCTTAGATGGTCTGGTCACATAAAACAGCGGCCTTCCGATGACCCCGTTAGGAAAGTAGAGGTATTAGATTTAACTTATGTTAAGAAAGGTAGAAGCAGATCTAAAAAGTCATGGTTAGAAAATATTAGAAATGGTATTTCTTTATTAGATTTAAAGGAGAATTTGACTTTTAACAAGGCACAATGGAGAAAAAAGGATTCATGTAGCCAACCCCACGTAGTGGGACAAAGGCTTAATATTGTTGTTGTAATTGTATGCAAAAGTGATTCAGCAAATTTGTAATTCTTATTTATTTCATTTAAGCAGTTTGCAGGTGTGTAGTCGGAATTTAAATAAGAGGTCCTTTTACGCAACATAAATGCTTATTTGGAATTCTTAATATGGGTTGTTTAGAAACTTCACAAGTCAGTTAGATTTTCATTTAACAATCTTTTTATATTTAATTTTGTGGTGTATCACAGTCATTATGCCACTTTTGCGGTTGAGTTTGGCACCCTCAATACAAAAACTTATATGCCATCACTTTTTATAATCATCATTGGCAGCATTACCTAACTATTGGGACTGATTTTATGAATATTCTTTTTGTAATCATTGTTATGAATGCTAAATGAGATGTGAACTCTATTATGTGTAAGCCTTCTGCATAACTTCTAGTCCTGATACCTTTGGATCTGCCATTTATCGTTTCTACTCCTTCAATATTAATAGTATATACCTTATTGTGCATCTTTGTCTCCTCTGTTGTAAGTGCTCAAACAAGCTAAATTATTTTCATCTACGATATCTTTAATTTTTGACAGACAAATTTTGTATTGGCTATAACGTTTAATTAATTTAAAGCATGATCCTAGCTAACATAGTCATGATGGAAAAAGTGCATTTTCCTTTTCTAGCTTCTTATTTTTCCACCCATTTAAATAATTAAGGCAGTCACAACGCACAGTCACAAGAAATTAATTGCTTAACTAAAAAAAAAAAAAAAAAACTGAAGTCAATTAATGCTTTATCATAAAAAAAAATCTATAATCATCTAATAATTTTACTAGATCAAACATTTCTAGTAGTTCAACAGAAACCTCCATACTTTGACAATATTAGAAAAACACAAGTACCTTGGCTAAAAGCGAATGTTCTGCATGAGATCCTACAGGACTGCTGCATCTCTTCCCAGTGGTGATTTCAAGAACCAGAATACCAAAGCTGTACACATCTACTTTCTCAGTAAGAAGCCCATGCACAATATATTCCGGAGCAAGATAACCCCTAAATGAAGTATTAAAGTCTTAGTTATTTAGTTAGAAGCTGTGAAACTAGCATAGATAATTGATATACAAGTTGTCTCGCACTAATGCACAAAACTTTGGGTTTGTTTGCGATGGCTATAGTGTTTTATAAAGTTGATTGTGAATAAAACAATTTTGCTATTATGATTGTAGAAATCAGCTTTCCATCACAGAAAATTTTAAAAAATAGTGAAAAATTAGTAGCAAAATAAAAATATAGTTGCTATTTGAAAAATAAATCAGTAAGAAAGCTTTCCCTTTATGAAGGGGAGACTTTTTTAACATCAAGCAACATAAGTGAGAATATAAGTGAGAATAGAAAATATCCGTCTTCCTGTACCAACAAGCATAATTCTGCATTTCTGTAAGTGAAAAATAGTGTTCTTACAGTGTTCCGGCGATCCCAGTAGTAAGGTGAGTTTGATCTTGAGCAAAACATCTTGCAAGGCCAAAGTCAGTAATTTTAGGCTTAAACTTGGCATCCAATAGGATATTACTAGCCTTGATATCTCGATGAATGATTCGTGTGTCGGACTCTTCATGGAGATAAGATAGACCTTCTGCAATTCCTTGAATGATATCAAATCTTTGCTGCCAGTCTAAAAATTTATCTTGATTTTCATCTGCTCCAATATATGATAATGAGAAACCAAAGGATGATGTGAACATAATTTAGCAGTAAATCGTTACTGAAATAAAAGATGGTAAATACTTAATCAGGAAAAATAAATATTATCAGTGTTATGGTGCACGGGCAAGTACAGGATATTAACTGAAAAATGAGGTATTTACATCTTCGGTATACAATCTCAAAGACAATGTAGTGGGATAAAAACTTGTTATTATTGTTATATATAATCTCAGAGGATTAGGGACTTAAAACAAAGACCTATTACTTGCAATAAAATCTGGAGTAGAGAACTAATCATCTGCAAACAATAAGATGAGCAGTGATGGTGAAACTGTCGAGCTTGCCCAAAGCTTTGTTACCAATTGTTAGAGTAGTCTAACTACTTCAAATTAGTCAAACACTCGAACGGTGTGGGACAATTAGGAGACTAAAGTAAAGTTGAGGTCACTTATTTGAATCATGAACCAGAGATGAAAAACGAATTGTGTTCATCAATGTATCAAAAACTAGAGCTTAAGCAGACTTAGGCTTGATTTGGGACAGTTTTTTTACCATTTTGTAAAGCTGCTGTAGAGAAACTAATTTTTTAAAATTGTCGTAGAAAGCAGCTTTCTAATGCAAATTTTTTTTGAAAGCAATAAAAAAATTGCGATCAAACATAAATTGTGGATGCGGACTAAAAAATAAAATAGTAAGAAAGTTGTCCCAAATAAAATCTTAAGCTGACCAAAGTTATAATCTGAACTAACCAAATGTGCCAACTTCATTATTCAACTTGATAAATTCAGAAAGCTTCGAATGGAATCTTTTCACTAGAGAAGAATGTCTTATAGGGCCACAAGACGTACAAAAAGCAGTAAGATTTCAGATTTCTTTTTCAAAAACATAATGGTGGAGTTACAACTTTAGTAAGGAAGCTATTCACTTATAAAATAAAGAAAAACTGGTTGTTTCTGATATCGAAATAGAAATCAAATGCCAAGGTATGCTTTTGCACAACGGTAATAAAGAAAAGCCTAACTAGTTGATGAAGTAAACGGTGAGTGATAATAAAATAAAAGCATGTGAGTCGGAAAAAGCTTCAAAGTACCAAATAAAAAAAGATCCAGGCTCTTGTTGTAGTAGTACTCATAAACAAGTAAGCTCTCTGAACCATCTAGACTGCAGCCCAGCAGCCTCACTAGATTCTTATGGCGAACTTGGTTTACCAGATCGACTTCATTGAAGAATTGATCGATCCACTGCTTTGTGTTAAGAAACAGCTTCTTTACAGCCACTTCCGTCCTATCAGAAAGAATGCCCTGTAATCAAAATTAGCATTTAGAACTCAAGACACTTTACTAGTCAACTCTGCTAGAGTGCCACATTTACCTTGTATACAGTCCCATAACTACCTTGACCAAGTTTGTTTGACAAGCTAAAGTTATTTGTAGCCTTTTTCAATTCTTCATATTTGAAGTTTAAATTTGACTGAGAAATGGCTGCTGCAATTTCAGGCCCATACAAGTCTGAAATAAGAAGAATAAGGTATTACAACCATCAAATTGCAAGGTACACTTCGGATTTTAACTAAGGTAATTATGTTGCCTACCTTTTAGTGATGGACTCTTCTTTCTTCCCAACAAGCCTCTTCTTTTTGCAATCAAAATTGCTCCCACCAGTATAAGAATACCACCAAGCAACGAACCGACTATTGCCCATATGGTTTTACTTTTACCTAAATGTTACGAAGATTCTGATCAGCAAACCAAAAAGCGAATGAAAATTAATGCTTTGTTTGGGACGACTTTCTTACGGTAGTACAAAAATTTTAATTCATTTGTACTATAAAGCTGTTTTAAGAAGCAACAAGAAAGTCGTCCCAAACGAAACCTAAGAGTTCGTTTGAGACGGCTTTTTTAGTGCTTTCTTAAACAATGTTTTAGTTAAAAATTTTCTTGAATTAGAATTTTTTTAACTAAAAAGCTGTTTTAAAAAGCAATGAGAAAGCTATCACAAACGAAGTCTAAATCCTCTTTAGATCAATGTCAAAGGAGAGCAAAACAGAAAAAAAAAATAAAAAAAAAACACAAAAACAAGGATAGATTAGCAAGAGTTTAGGTATTTTACAAGTTCACAACAGCAACTAATAAATTTAAATGGTGAAATTAATATTTTGAATAAAATATCTATGTGATTTTCAATTTACAACTCAGGATTACTTCAAACTTCTTAGGTCTTGAAGTTTAGTTTCTACGTGGAGTGGTCATGCTGAAACAATACAGTGGCACAACATTGCTAGCTATCAGCCGAACTAGATTAAACATTAAACATTAAACAAACAAAAAATTGAATTACAATAGAGGAAGAAAATGCATGAAAGTATTAGGAAGAAAAGAATATAACTAATTATTGATATGTAATCGTCTTGTTAACCCTACCAATAAAATTGATATTTGGCACCTAGCTGTTTCTAGTTCTGCAATGTTATCTTCAGTGACTGTTTTTTACTTTCAACTTGTGTATTTTGATTTCTCTTTCCGTTTGAGCAATAGCAGTCTAATTAGCACTTTTTTTTTTCAAGAGTGTTTAAAAACGCCCTTGAGTTTCTCAGAAAAGAAAGATCTCTACTATATTTTGAACTCAAATTTAAGCTTTGTTTGGGACGGCTTTCTTAATGTTTCTCAAAGTAGTTTTCTAACACAAAAAAAAAAAATTAAGTACTATAAAGCTGTTTTAAAAGGAGTAAGAAAGCCATCTCAAACGAAGCCTTAATCTATGCCAAAGGGAATTATTTTCTACCTAGTTCTGATATTTTCCTGGTAAACATCTAAAATAAGAGGGCAAAAAAAATCTAATCAGGAAAATAGAGTAAAATCAATTTGCATTCAAACAAGTGCCGTATTACATAATACTAGAAAACCTAAGGAAGCAATAAGCAAAACCATATAGGTTCACAGATACATTAGTTGTAGAAGCCATTAAAAAGAGAAAACTCTCATCTCCTTTTTTCCACTCATGCCAACTTCTCATAGAAGTCAATCCATATTCTGGATCATTGTAAGCCCATAAACTATTTCTAGTAATCCATGGAAAGAAAAATAGGGAAAATGAAGTTTTAATTGCAACTAAGCCCATATTCTCTTCTCCATATAACTAAAATCAAGATTGGGTTAAGACTTCATTTGGGACGGTTTTCTTGCTGCTTCTTAAAGCAGCTTTCTAGTACAAAATTTTTATTTTTTTTACTAAAAAGCTGCTTTAAGATGCAATAAAAAAGCCGTTCCAAACAAAGCCTAAATGATTAGTGATTCAATTTTTGTAATTCTGCTGAACCATAGCGTAAACTAACATAAAATTGCGAAATTATCATCATCACATCATAAAAACTTTTTACTAGTTTAGCACAAAGAATGTGTTTCTGACATACCCTTAGAACTGGAAGGTGAATTGTTTACATTCCAGAAAAGTCCTGTCGAGTATCTTATGAAACAACCAGCATAGAGAGCCCGACCTTCCATAGATGGGGAACAAGAAAGAATTTTTGAAGCAGCAGAATCAAGACATGAGCTACAAAGTGAATGGTTTAGGTTCTCCCAGCACTGAGCAAGAGCATAAACAGTAGAATTTGAGGCTGAAGCTGAATCAACAGCAAAACCATGATTATGCCGAGCTTGCAAAGACACATTACCAACTACGGCCTTCACAAGTTGACCAAAAATACTTGGATCTGAACTGTTTTTACTGGAAGAACAGACAGCTCTATCATCTATAGAATATATTTCATTAAAGAAAGAGTAATTCTCATATCTCCCAAAACATCCATCAAGAAAAATTATACCACCAGTCTTGGGATAACATTTAGGCAGCTGAGACCTGATCTCAGAGAAGCAAAGCTTACAATCAATTGGACTAAGATCTCCATAACACTGAGCAAGAGCATAAACTGCATTAGGGTCTACCCCAGTTATGTTTGTTCCATAACCATTTGCATTAACCGAACTGCTTAGATTGTCCATTGCAGGAACAAAATTGTCTGCAAGAATAGAACCAGAAGCAGCCAACGTGTCATCGCAAAATTGCCCTACAAGACTGGTTCTTGGATCCCCTATCGCAGTCTTCAAAATGCCCACTGATAAAAACGCAAGGAAGATAATCTGAATGCTTTCCGCACGCCCCATTGTTAGATTTCTCAAGCACCTAACTTTCTATATAGCGAGGGATAGATGCTCTAAAAAAAAGGTAGATAATGCCGCCTTCTCAAATTATAAATATGCTAACAGAAGGTTACAATCAGCTAAATGAAGAGTCTTTAGTGTTTCCTTCACAGTATCATTACTTGAATGTAGAATGTATTCGCAAATTGCTAGTTATACATCTGCAAGAAAAAAAAAACACAAAAAATAAGATCAAAAGCAGGAGAATTTGGCAGACTAAGATCTATCTCCAACCCAAAATCTCATTTTTCATTTCAAAATGCTGTGAAACTAAAAAAATGCCATGATTCATCCAATTGAACTCCAATTTTGCGAAGGTAACGTTCTTTCTTCTTTTCACGCGTTTCTTCTACAAGTTAGGTAGAGACAACAAAATAGTCGAGATGAACAGTGCAATGTCAATATTGGTGTCCCACTGTTCACCCTCAAACAAATAGCGGAAGTTTTACCATTCCGTGGAGCTTTGTAACAACGCCTTCAAACGTTCGGAGTTCAATTGGAGATGCCCTAATAAATAATTCTATTCCATGGCATTTATTGCACAAGTTCAGCTAAACATCGGCAAAATGCAGACTTTTATCAGAAAAATTAGAAAATGGAACCAAATCTTCTGCCGAAACTAATTGATGTATCTGATAGAAATTCAAAGAAAAAACATAAATCTTCCAAAAAGAAGAAATTAAGTTGAAAGGAATGCGAGAAAAAAATTGCGACTTTCTCATTACCCATCTCAAAATCACACAGAATGAACAAGACTGAAAGACAAATACTTGCAGTACTCCAAAGAGCATGCCCTTATCAAACAAGGCTATTGAACGACGAGTGGAATCTTAAATAGAAAATCCACTAATCAAAACACCAGTATCACCAGATTCAGGGAAACTACATAGAAAAATTTTCAGCAGGGAGGAGCTGTTTGTAAACTGTTACCTCCCAATTTGCTGCGAAAGTATTCCATGTATGAAGAAAATTCAGAGAAAAGAGGTCAGACAGGAGAGAAAAATCTCGGCTTTCTGCTTGTGAATGTGGACAGGGCTCTTCAGAATCATAGAACTCTTCGTCATAGTTTGACCGTTATTTCCCCCCTCTTTGGTTTTACCTTTTGTTTTTTTAAGCTTCCCAGTTTCCCTTGCCGTCCCGCAACCTTGGCCGTATATGATTCAAGAAAGAATCGAAACAACGGTAGAAACTGCGTTATAAAAAATTTTTGAAATTGATTCTAAGCTGTTGGAAGCTCCCAAGTTCCCCTAAACAATGATCTGCTATTAAAAATGTCTTACAGATCATTTAGAATGGCTGGACTCTTGTGATCATGATGTTTTTTAATTCTTATGGCAGAAATTTAAAAATTTAACGCGTTAAAAATGGTAGTAAAAAGTCAATATATAATATATTTTTGTTTCATTTGACTTTAACAATAATTTTTGTGTTCATCAGAAGTTTATAATTTTTATTTGGGGGATTTACATACGTAGCCCTCAAAATTTTTTACATTTATATATTTAACACATAGTTTCATATTTATTCACATAAAAATTAAAAATTTAAATATAAAAAAAAAATATTTATTGTACTTAAGTTGTCAAGATCCAATTTGTGACTTCTCATTTCTCCTCCTTTTTACTCTAAATCCCATATTTAGTAAATTTTGTCATTAAGCGGATTTAATTTAAATCAGCAAATCTCATGATTTCCTCTTTCAAAGGCGGAGCCAAAAAAAAATTTTTTGGAGGGTGGGGGGGCTAAATTAAAATAGTTATGTTTGGATCAAAATTAAGAATGCAAATAACATGACTCTTAGAGCTTATAAGACATAATTATTTGCCACAGACAGTCTTTGTTTGGGGGCGAAAGAGGAGTGAAAGGGAAAATGAAAGTCGTGCTTGTGATCATGACTCGTGAGTCGCGAGAGAGGAGTAAAGGGAAAAACGAACCATTGATGCTTTTTATGTGTCCAGAAAAAAGGTTGGTGACTCCTCTGGATTAATAAATAACTTTAATATGAAGAGTTACACAAATTAGAGTAGGTTTTCTCGTTGACGAACTTGTTGCTCTATTAAGCCACTAAAACAATTAGATTTAAGCCCCTTTCCGTTTTCAATTTTAGCTTTAGCCAAATCCTTTAGAGAAGATCTCTAGTACTAAATCCTAAGTGTGCGACCACAGTATTTCCGTTGCACAAAAAGAATGAGGAAAAGCAAAACGTACCCTTCACAGTAATTAATTAGATCATTAGCAGTGAAAAAATAATTAGGTGGTAATTTAATATTTAATAATTATTATTAGATAATGAATAGTTAGTTAACGATAAAAGTTTTAATAAAATCATATTTAATTATGATTTAAATAATTAAATAGCCCTGCAGCTCTGTGTCAAAATCTCTTTTCATCATTCGGTCCATAATGGAAAGTCATTCCTCCCTCTCTCTCTTTCAATACACAACCCATTAGTCTTTCTATCTCTACAACTGAAGCATTGCATGGTCTAGGTAGAAGGTGGATTGAAGACTTGAAATGAAAAAAGCCTTTCACCTCCCTCCTCTTATGCTCTTCTTCACACATTGACTCTCTTGTTGTCGTTTGTCATGGGGAAACTACGCCCAAGTCACCTGTGCGGTCTTAGCACACCTCCCTAGTGCCAAGCAGCCTTAAACTCCTACAAGGCTTGACTAAAAAGAGAGAATTTGAATAAGAAAGCTTTATTATTACAAGGGAAATTATACAAGAAGAGTTTTGAATGGGTGTGAGAAGATTATTATAAATGAGAGGGAGAGGTTCTATTTATAGCCCTCTACTCATGTCTAAGAACTTTCTAAAATTTCCTTCATTATACTTGAGTGTGGAGCTCTCTAGAATACTCCACACTATTCTCTACACTCTTTATATATATCCATAATATTCTAGGTAGTTCTAGAGCATCCTAGAATATGCTCTAAGTATCCAAACCATTCTAAAATATTATAGAGTACTCTAGAATCTTCTAGGAAACTCTAGGTCTTTCTAGAACATTTCAGGGCCTTCCAGAATATTCTAGAATCTTTCTAAGCCTTCTAAAATATTTTAGAACCTTCCAATGTCTTCCAGAACCTTCCAATGTCGTGTGACCCCATCTCAAGATGATTCTAGAGGACTCTTTGGCCTCCACAAAATATGTCACGCCTAAGAGGTTTAACCAAACCTCTAGCCCCAAGTTTTGAGCATGACACCTTGCTCCCATCAATGCCTTCTCCAAGGAGTTCCCTTGGGCAAAATTAATTTAAATCCACAAACCTCATGAACTCATCTTCGTCTTCGCGCTCTCGTGCAATATTTTTTGAACATTATAGAATGTTTCGAATTTCAAATACAAAATTTTTATATCTAATTTACTTCAAATCCAATACTAAAAATATTAAAATCTTTATCTTTCTTTTATGCTCCTCTCCTAAAACTAGCAACCAAATAGCCCTTAAAATACCTTGGAAGACATCACCAAAATATCTTTGAGGTTGAAGTTGTGCTTCCCATTTCATCCCATCAAATAAGGAAAGATAAATTAATTCCACTAATTTCTTAAGTGAATAGACCTAAATTCTTGATAAGGGTTTATTTAATTGAACATTTTATATGTTTAACGATTATATAAAATTGAAATAAATATGTACATATTATTTGAATAATCAAAATTAAACTTATTGAATGCTAAAACAATCATTATTGTAAAAAAAAAAAAAAATCTCCTTAGCATTGAAAACAAATCCGCACACGCTCATTGATTGTTAGATAAGTTTTTTTTTATTACCCTGACGTAGGCTTAAAGTATGTGTTCTTGGTCAAAAGGCATTTTTTATTAAATTTTTCATTAAAATTTAAGAGAAAATTGATGAAAAAAAAATATTTAATATGATCACATCTACGTCAATAGGGGGAGCATTGATGAGCTACTCTTATCTTTGACTTTGTTCAAACTTTGGTAAAATATTTTAATATTCTATCATATTTAGCTGTTGGATTCCTACGTTTTCAACGTTGTGTTTACTTCGTGGAAGACTCATAGGGAAAGAAGGGTTGAAGATTTTTTCAGACTAATCTTAAAAGAGAGATTCAATTTTAGATCAACCTAAATTATAAACATACTTTTAGTTTAAAAATAGCATTGATATGTCACTCAAAAATTATCTTGATCAGGCATGTATCTCGAGGCAAAATCGAGTTGGAAATTGTCGAAATTAAATTCAAGAGCATATGATTTCGATTTCTGCAATCAATTCAGGAGCATATGATTTCGATTTCTGCAATCTTGCTGTCGAATTGAACATCTCAAAAATATGAACTCAACGACACCAAATTCGACTCAATCCGAGCCCAAAAGGGTTCAAATAGAAGACCCGAAACGCATTTGGAAGGCTCAAACCATAATTTGGATTACCAAACGATTTTCAAGCATGACATGCTTATAGTCAAATCGAGCGGCTCGACGAGACAAATCCAACGAGTTAAGATTGCTAAATTTTAATATCATTAAGATATTCAAATGTCCAATGAATGGTCCACGATCAAATGAATCAACACCGGCCATCCATTCAAACCACTCCCAAATTACCTTTGATTTTCCTCCTATTTACTCGTCATACCACTCTTAGAAAACTATAAATTAACCCCTCATTTCTCATGAAAGAGGGGTCAAGCAAGAAAAGAAGGAAGAGTTCTATTGCCACCAAACTCCTCCTTGATCATTACCAGACTTCAGCCCAGCCACCGACTGTCGCCAGACTTCCGTCTAGCTAACGATTGAATACATATTTCTGCTTGGTAATCAACTGCAGTCGGATTTGTGTCTGGCCACCAACTGACGCTTGATTTTTGCTTGGCCACCGACTGACGCTGAATTTCTGCCAGGTCACCTATTGAAGCCGAACTTCTGCCCGACCCCCAACTAACGCCAGACTTCCATTCGGCCGCTGACTAACGCTAGTCTTCCACCTGACTTCCAATTATTATTGCACTTCCACCCAAAAGTGGTCCTTCCGACTTCCTTGGCCAGATAATGATCTTTATGACCTTTGTCACCTGCTGACTACAATCTTTATGACCTCTATCGTCCGCTAGACAACAGTACTCCTTCTGACCTCCGTCACCTGTCGACTATAGTCCTTCCAACTGTTGTCGCCCGAATACGATCTTTCTGACTTCTGTTGCCTACTGACTATGATCTTACCGACCAAACTAACATATCAATATTGATTCCTCCAATTTCCACCATGTAATGGATTCTAAAATATATGATGTATATTTGTTGCATCAAATAAAGGCCTTCCCTTTGAAGGGCCTAGTTTATAATCAACGGCAAATACTAGTGGATTCATTCAAACAAGGCTAGGCCCCGTGGTTTTTCCCCTTTTCAGGGTTTTTCACGTTAAAATCTTGGTGTCTCTTATAAATATTGCACCAACTCTCTTATATGATTGTGTGCTGGATCTTCGTACAAAGCTAAGACGTTAAATTTTATATTTCTCTACCGATGTGAATATTCCAGGATGCAACAAGCATATTTGCTAAGGTTTGAAGTTCTTATTTAACTTTTGAAGATTTGGAAGAATAAGTAGAAATATTTCACCAAATAAACTAAAGTTTTTAGATTTAAAATTAGTTTTATAAGTGGGTGTATGACCCTTCTTGGGTTTGTTTAAGAGAACTCTTTCAGTGCTTTATTTTTCAAATAGCAACTATAATTTTATTTGACTTCTACTTAGTGCTAGAAGAGAGAAGTGAGAAGGAGAGAGAAAAAAGGAGAGGGAATTGGGAGGTTGTAACATAGGATTCGTTCAGTGGGTCAATTGAGGATTTCGTAAAGCACAATGTAGCCTTCTACCATCTTTGATTTCAATTCCAATTATTTTATAATATGATATGGATAAAAATATAATTTTCTCTAGTTTTATGATGTTTTGATCATGTAACATTTTATATACTATAGTATGTTTTAATCTAGATATTTTAACTATATGAAGTTAAATTTTTATCCATTAATTTTTTCTGTGATGATTTTTTCCCATATTGAATAAATGAGGCATTTTTAATAGTCCTAATAGTTTTTCAAAAGTCTTAAAATGCTTCCTTGGATACAACAACAATAACATCAAGCTTTTATCTCACTATGTGGACTTGACAACATGAATCTTTTTTCTCCATTGTGTCATGTTAAGAGTTAAATTCACATTTAGATCTAATAAAGAAAGGTCATTTCTAATATTTTCTAAACAAGTCTTTTTAGGTCTACCTTTGCCTTTCTTAACATAAACCAAATCTAATACATATGTTTTCCTAACCAGGTCATTGGAAGGCTATTACATATGTAACAAACCATCTAAGGCGACTCTATATAATCTTATCTTCCATTGGAGCTACTCCAACCTTTTCATGCATATGATCATTTTGTATCCTGCCTCTAAGAGTAAAGCCACACAACCACCGGAGCATCCTCATCTCTGCAACACTTAACTTAATATTATGCTTCTCTTTCAATGGCCAACATTCTACACCATAAAGCATTGCAGGTCTCACCACCATCTTATAAAATTTTCCCTTAAGTTTGAGGGGGACGTTTCTATCACATAACAAGCCTGATGCATTCCTCTACTTCATCCATCCAACTTGAAGTCGACTAATAATATCCCCATCTATTTTACCATCACTCTGAATAATAGACCATCTAAAATGTGCACTCTTATGAATAACTTGATCACCCAAAGTCACAATCCCCCCACTAGATCTATTACTATTAAAATTGCATTCCATAAATTCAATTTTAGATATACTCAAATAAAGATCTTTAGACTCTAAGATTGATCTATATAATTCAAGTTTACCTTCAACTCCCTCTCTAGTCTTATCAACAAGAAGAATATCATCAGTCAAAAACATAAACCAGGGTACAACATCTTGCAATTGTCTAGTGAGAACATCCATGACTAAAGCAAAAAAGATATGGGCTTAAGGCTAATCCTTGATGTAATCCAACTAAAAAAGAAAAATACTTGTTAAAACCACTTTGTGTTGAACACAAGTAGAAGCTCTCGCATACATATCTTTATTGAATTGAATATAAGTATTATTAACCTCTTTCTTTTATAGAACTCTCCAAAGCACTTCTCTTGAAACTTTATCATATCCTTTCTATAAATCAATAAATATCATATATAGATCCTTCTTATTCTCTCTATACTCTCTATCAAACCTCTCAATAAATGTGTAGCTTCCATAATAGACCTACCCGACATGAATCCAAATTGATTTTAAGAAAAATTAGTATCATGCCGCAACCTATGATCCATAACTCTCTCCCATAAAGTATGATCCACCAGGCATGGTGGGGAGCTGGCTATCCTAGCTATCCTGTCCTCCCCTACAGAGACAATGAGATAGTGGAAGATCCCCTTAAGGAGTGGAGAGGAAGCATAAATAGTTAGATCCCCAATAGCCTCTGGCTCAACCTGGCCTAGAGCTTTTAGTTTAACAACTTTTCTAGCCTTAGTGATTTTCTTCCTTACTCTCCTCTGGTAGTTAAGTTGATTCTTACTAAGGAATGAGACCATAGAACTTGATCCCTTCTCAAATACCGACTTAACTTCAAAGGTCTCAACGAGTGACTTCAAATTATCTTCCTCCCTAGGAGAGGATGTAGTAGGGACGGAGGCGATATTAACTTTCTTTTTGGGATTGAGGGAGTCAGTCTCCGCCCCAACAATAATTTCAACTAGGGGAGTATCCTTTTCCCCTTCAATAGTAACATAAGCTAACACTTTTCAATTGATACAAAAATTGATGTTCTTAAAGCCCATCCCAAACTAAATGGAATTTTTGTAATTTAATTCTTAAATATAGAGATCATGGTCAGTCGAGAATATTAACTTGCCAACCATTTGATTAAATTTGAGTTTCTGGAAATTGAAAGGAAATTTGAGTCAGATATTTTTGACCTTAAGTTTTGAAAAATCATAACAAACCTTGTATTTTATTAAATATATTGAGTTATAGGACTTATAACCCAATGTATGATGATAAAATACAAAGATTAGTTATATTTTAAAAGGAGTTTGAATTTTTAGTGCATATGCTAAACCACAAAGGAACATTGTAGGATAACATATGATAGTGTTAATTCAAGACCAAACATTGAAAAGATTTTCTAAAGTTGAAAAATTAATGATTTTTCTTTAGATTTTGGAACTTGACATATTTAGTTTTCACTCAACTTGAAGGTTTACAAAATTGACAATAAAATTTGATGGAGTTGTTGCTTGATTCTTCCACTCTGTTGATTAATTTAGGGGTTGAAAGTCAAACCTTAAATTTTAAAAGATTGAAGATCTTAAAGATAAGATTAATGAGCCTCCATGAAATTTTAAAACTCAACATATTGAGTTAGACCCAATGATGCAGGTTCATAAAATTGACATGAAGGTTTTAAGAGTTTGACTTGACACTATTGCCCTGCTAGTTGATTTGGGGGCAGAAGGTCAAAGTTCAGTTTTTGGACAGAGGTTTCACCTCTCTTTTTTATATGTATTTTTTATGTTGGCTAAGCTAACCCAAGGAGGAAATGGGTAGAGGGAGCAACACAAGGAAATATAGTTAAACTTATCGATGAAATAGAATTTTGCCATTATTAGAGATGGAGTGAGAGAGAGATTTAGTCACACTAGACGTTCCATTTATTGTTGGGGTTGAACGTTTGAAAAGGCATGTTTTGAAAAGATTAGTTTTTCTTGGGAATTTTAATTCAAAATTTCAATATCAAAATCAAACACATCATTATGAATGATATATCATCTCTGGAGGCAAAGTTTTATTTTAATAGGTTCAGATAATGAAACTAAAAATATAATCTAGATTGTAATATTCAAATTTAAGGGAGGGCTATATATGACACCAAAGGGATAAAATAATACTCGACAGAATTTTTTACTACAAAAATTTGGACGAAGGATCACTATTTTTATATTTAGACTTATAATAATAGATGACATATCTTTATAGAGAAAGAAAATATCACCTATCATCGATCTTCTAGATTTGATGATAATGATCGTTGTTGATTTATCTTTTTCAAAGAAGATTAATTGAGTTTTGAAAATTAATTTTTGAAAAAGTAGACGTGGGTTCAAAATCTTCTAAAAGTGCAAGCCCATGTAGTTAATTACATTGTAGAGATGTTGAATTTCTTATGAATACTCTTGATCGAGTGGGACAGGTTGAAGCACTGGTCCTACCCGCATGTAAATGAAGATAGGTCCTTTTGTTTCTCTTTGAGTATTTTCATAGTTCCTTTCCTAACCTAATCTCGGGAGGAACTTGCTTAAAATAATAGTGAAAATTCTATTTAGAGATTTTTTAGGAGTGATATCAAAGGAGGTGAATTAAAAATTTGAATTGGGAATGGATCAAGACTACAAAACTTTATTTCTGGTGTTAACGAAGGAGAGGTAGAAGACACATTGAGATTATAAAATAATTTAGAAGTATCCCAACCTAATCTAAGTGTAGGGATTTAAGATTTCGATTGAAACGATCTTCAATTTGAGTTGAGCAATTTATTAAAATTTTGGGATTATATTCCCAAAAAATGAGTTCTTAAGGCTTAGACCTACATCATAACCTAAATCTAAATTGGGCACTGGACAATAGTGACACAAATCTAGCTAATGCAATACAAAATTTGAACTTACCCCAACCTATATTGGGGAGCTAGCTAACCACTTAGGTAATTTAAAATCCATCAATATGATCATTTTTATGAAAGAGTTGTTAGTTGTTGTTAATTAAAGTTTTTGAGAATTTGGACTGATGTTTGGAGTAGGGTAAAAATGCTTGAATCAAATGCAATTAAAATTTTAAACTCAAGTAGTTGATTTCTAATGCAATGCATGCTGATCGACTCGATAAAATGCATAAAATGATATGTAGTAGTTTTAAAAAAAGGCTTAAAAATACTTTTTTCCTATAGATTACACAACATCCCATTGACATGATAGATCCTTTATAGGTTAGGTGGCATGTTATAACCCGCAGGCGGGAGATGCTTAACAAGAAAGAGAAGCAATTAATATGCATAAATGAGGACTCCGGGCATTCCCGGACTTACTTCTTAGATCATTAGAGTTTCTATGAGAGTTTAAAATTTCTATTTTAATTTTAAGTAGAAAATATTTTTATTCGTACCCTCATGAGCCTCCGATTGTATACATATTATTAAATCAAAATACGACATGCAAATTGCCAAAAAAAATAACAAAAGTATGCACTTTTAATAGCAATCAAATTAAAATAATTAATCTAATAAACAAATTAATTAAGTAAATTAAATGTATATAGGCAAATTCTTGTTTATTATAACCCATAATTTACAAAAATTAAAAGTGCCTGGGTACTACTAACTCAAACCCAGATTTAAATCCTTGGACATATGCAAGAGACTTTGAGTGGGATGCTCTCTATCTTCAACTCTTTGTCCTTCTCCTTTTATGCTCCATGCATTCGTGGTATATGGATACTCAAATGGAAAGAAATCTCTCCCTCTAGGGGGATCTTACTCTTTCCTCTTTGGGTATTAAAATAATCTAAATTAAACTTCCAAATGGAAAAGGACTCTCCCCTAAGGAATGTCCTTTCCTATTTGGAATCTAAGTTTGGATTCATGTATCCCAACTCAAAAACCCACTTTTACAACTCCTAACTTCAAATCAAATTATATTAAAAATAAAATAAAAATACGGACTCTACTACAAGGTTGTCCTAAGTAATTTAAAAAAATAAAATACATCCCAAGCAGTTATTTGATTGCAATAAATAATATAAATAATACTTAGCCATGCTCTTATTTATTTAATTTGGGGGCTAAGAAGCAGAAGCACCTATAGAAATTATAATAATTATTAAATTTATCCCCCTTTTTATATAGTCCTACACGAGTACGACCACATGTAGTAAACTCAATGAGCAACCAGATTATCCCTATCATAAGAGTAATCTAGCACCCATCACATTAATTCATAGATTGCAGTTAAAGTAAGTAAACACTCATATCAATCAATTTTTAAACACAACATGTAGTGAAAACTTTGCATATAAGTAACATGAAAGAAAACATTAGCCTAGCATAGATCTAGTGTTGTTGTCCTAGAAAATCATTTAAAGTATGTGAGGTAGGTTATGTGGCTTGGGTATGTTCTAAACCATGTAATTTGTTGAAGTAATCTAATGTTCAGGATTGTCAAAGGTTGTAGGGAAAATTTATATTTTAGTTTAAATATTAATATATTTAAGTTTATTTTAGGTATATTTTAATTGTCAAATAGTTACTATATTTGTTACTCACTAGGGTCATGAACTTTATTTCATCTTCCTTAGGGCTAAGCTAATAGCCTCGTAGGCTCGGATTACTGAGTAGTAACTGATGTCAATTAAGTTAATTTATTTGGTTAAGGATTAAAGGTTGATAAATTTTAATCAATTAATTAATAACTTATTTGAATGATTAAATTTAGAAAATTTTGAAATTTTAAATGAATTATTGAATTTTAGGGATTATTAAAATTATTTAGTTACATTAATTAAGGGGTAAAAGTTGATTTTTAGAATTAAAGTGATTTATTAAATTTTAGTATTTTTCTTAAATATTAGATCTTATAATGAGTAATTAGACTCTAAGTTCAATCAATTTGAAATTTTTTAGATTAAGTTATGATTTTCTGAAATTTTAATCTAGTTTTGAACTACGATTGACTAGAATGTTAGTTTTTTTTTTTTTTACTTTGGCAAAATTTTGGAGGTTTGACATTTTTAGACAATACTAGATTTTAATTAGATTTGAATGAAATTAATTTTTATTAAATTAATTTTTTTAATTACTTATGATTTTTCAATGTTTGAGTATTTTTGGAATTTTAAAATTATTTAATTAGAAGGAATTTTAGAGTTTGATCCAAATTAGTCCCAAACTTCTTAAAATCACCCCAAAGGTTAGAAATGACCTAAGGGAATGTTTCCAAGTATTTAGAAATTTTTTGGATTTTTTAAATATTTTTATTTAATTATTAATTATCAATAAAAAATTAGATTAGTGTTAAATTAAAGGCCTGATAATTGGGCTTCTAATTTTTATGGGTTAAGGGTTCAATTATGAGCAATTAGAGACTTAACATGAATTCTTAAGATTTAAAATAAATTATTTATGATTTAATTATGGTTCTAGGCTAAATCTAGGGGTGAATTTGGGTTTCCTAGTTAGTGGACCAAATAGGCACCAATTTCAGTAAAACTTGGGCCAAGTGTTCAACATATCTCAAGGCCCAAGCTCACTAAATTTAAGCCCAAGATGAATCCCTAAGGTGGTTAACTAAACCACCTTAGGTAACCATATGGACCTTAAAAAATCTTAACTCACTACCTAGGGAAAGGGATATGATGAAATCAGTGGCTCTAAATTCCCTATCCTTAGCAAAATTTACACATCAAATCATAGAACCAAAGTCCCATTGGAAAGATCATTAGAGTAATTTGAATTTAGAGCTCAAACCGTGACCCCTAAATTCAAATTGACTCAAATATGCCATTAGACAATTCAAACAGGGGAAAGAAAATTTGGGCATGCTAGGGACATGCCCAAATTCAATTTCACAAAGTCCCAAATTATGGTGAGTTCAATTTCAAAAGAAAATCCTAAAAAACCTCTATGATGGTTACTATAATTAACTAAGTTTCATACAAAATAACAACTTGAAACTATAAGGCTTTTGAAGATGCCTCTGAGATCTTTCCAATGAGCCTAAAAACTCCTAACTTGATTAAGTGGATTGAGAGATATTAATTTTTGAAGTTTTCTATAATTTCTTGATTTAATTAAACTAGATTTACATAGTTAACAACCCCTTTACACACAGGCATGCTTTGATTTGGCATCCAATCATTGGTGATGATTATGTAAACACAAAATGGTTGTAGCCATCAGATTATTGATAAGATGGATATAATTTAAGTGGCTCTAGAATCTTAGGATTTAATTCTAGCCATTGATCGAGATCAACGACTGAGGTTATGTCTTCAACCTCCCGTATGTGCTCGAAGCCGTATAGATTTTTCGATGTGATATGAGAAATCCCGCTGGCATATCTCAACCAAAATTTATGGAAAGGATCAGGACACTACAAACCATCAATCTAACAGTTAGATTTGGATGGGTTGATGATTTGTTTCACACTTGACCAAAACTACCTAGATAAGAGCTCGGGAAGAAGATCTCACCATATAGAAAGCCCAAACGAATGGGTTTTTTCTATCGAGAAGCTTCAGGGGATGAAGGAGAACAATTATCATTCAAAAGTTGAGACTGGAAGATGGCCGGAGGTAGGAATTCGAGCGAGACATAGACGCGTTTCTTCAGAGCTTGCTCGAAGAGCTGGTTAGAGAAGGTTGAGAAGCTGGGGAATGAGAGAGATGGACTTTGGGAGCTCTAGGGAAGGTTTTAAAATGTCTAGATGTGAATGGCGATGTCTGAGTTGAGGTGCCCTATTCAAATAGCTTATGTAGCCATGGACAACCGGGATTAATCAGGCCAGCCATGGGATGCTTACCAATTGGAAGGGGAGATTTCCTCAAGGACTTGTGAGCTCGAGTAAACCCAGGGTATGGAAGGCTTTGGAGGAGGCCTATGGAGGGGGGGGGGGACCACCGGAGCTCCAATCCGATTGCTCCAGCAACCACTAGTCATTGGTTGGGTCAGTATGAGGTGGAAAGTTTATTGGAGGTTGGGTGAGTTCAATGGTGAGCTCAATTTGGTAGGAGGCAGCCTAATTGCTGGAATAAACTCGTACTTACCCAAACCTAAATGGTTGGTTCAATTTGGGTGCAACTTGGGTAAACCAAGTGGGTGGGATTGATGGGGGAAGTAGGTTGAGTCAAGGGCTGTCCAATGCAAGTGCTAATTGGGTCTAATTAGGTCTGTAGTAGAAGATGGCTCAGGTTAAATTGGTTTTGACCACTTTGGGTTAGCCTAGAGATTGACCCAAGGTAATCCAAGAGTTAGGATGACTAGGGTAGATGTGTTAGACCTAGAGAAAGCCAATGGAAGGGTTGAATTGGGTTCGTGGGGCCTAGGTTGGGAAATGGCTCAACCCATAGTGGTTTTTACCACTTTGGGTTAGCCCAATTCACAACCTTAGTTAACCCAAGGGCTAGGTCAAAAAGGGTAGGTGCATTGGGTCATGGGAGACCAAATAGCACCATCGGTTTGATTTGGTTTAGAT
Organism: Dendrobium catenatum; assembly: GCF_001605985.2. Taxonomy (NCBI): domain Eukaryota; kingdom Viridiplantae; phylum Streptophyta; class Magnoliopsida; order Asparagales; family Orchidaceae; genus Dendrobium; species Dendrobium catenatum. The sequence continues at coordinate 244,712 of NW_021319831.1, read as the reverse complement.
TTAGGGAAGACTTAGCTCATAGGAAACCTATATTTGGACACTTGGGTCAAGCCAAATATCTAACCCAAGTGAGCCCAAAGCCTTGGGATCTCAAAGGGGCTTAATAGGTCATCCCATGGGTTTGAATGGATTTGGAGAAGCCTTGGTCAAGAGGTTTGAAAGGGATGGTAGTGTATGGGAGGTTAGGTCAAACTTGGTTGACTTGGTCAACCAAGTTGACCTAGGGTCTAGGGTTGGGTCCATTGAGTTCAAATTGAGCATATGAATTCAATGGAAGTTGTTTCAAGTTAAGAGGAATTCATTTGGTTTGAAATGGCCATTAGAATCCTTTAGGGCATTTTGGTCAACCATGGTTGACTTGGTCAACTTGGTCGAACCAAAGGGTGGGTTTGGATCCAATGTATTCCTAATAATATTAATGATCCACTGGGATAGGTTTTGAATTTTGATATGTTTGAGCTATGTTGAGTTTTGGGGAAAAGTTTAAAATCCCAATTAAAGGGCATTTTAGTCATTTTAAACCCTGATCAATTTTGGGCCAAAATGGGTCCAATAAAGTATGGATTACTGATAAAAAAGGTCATAATAGAGGTCATAGATGTTGTTAGAGGCTTTGGGGAGGTCCCAAGGTTAAATTCCACGATGTGGTTAGTATAAGGGCATAGGTTAAAAATATTTAAAGATTTTACAACCTTTGGAAATCAATTTAGTTTATGGGTATAGGAACCTCAAATTGAGCTCAAATTTGATGGGTTGATCTTAGAGACATATCTAAACAATATGAAATTGATATATCATTATTTAGAGGTCAATTTACTGGGCCTCAAGGTGATTAAAAAATCACCTAGAAAGAGTTTCAGGACCTGAGCCCCTAACCTTGGGATTCAGTTTCGAATCCAGGATTTGGATTGGATTTTGGACATGAATGGTTGAGTTTGAAGTATCCACATTAATGAAAATCAAATAAATGATTGATATTGATTGGATATGATTTGAAGGTAGATTGAAGGTTGGAATGTAGTTTAGAATATGAAGATTGGAATAAAGATTAAATTGTGAACTAGAATTGAATTTGATTAAGATTAAATTGGATTTTGAATGGGACCTATATGATTGATAAGTGGATACCTTCTAATCATTAGGTCGCCATAAAGAAACCTAAGTAGGCCCTAGTGATCTCATACGAAAATGAGGTCAACACTTAATACCTCTATAATTCATATAATCTTATACATCACCTTCATTCTTAATAATAGGAATCAACACACTTACTCTCCACTCATCTGACATTTTTTTAGTCTTCAAAATAATATTAAAAAATTTACGAAGCCAAAAAAATTCCATCATCTCCTAAGTATTTTCACACCTCTATTGGAACATCATTAAGTCCAACAGCTTGTCCACATTTCATTTTCTTTAAAGCCTCTCTAACTTCAGTTTTATTGATATGCAAATAAAAATAAAATTCTTTATTTTTATTAGGGTTCTAAGGTCATTAAAATTAATCGTATTCTCACAATCTTAATAGAAAAGTTTAGCAAAATATCTCATCCATGTTTGTTGAATATCCTCTTTTAATTAAAGCACTTTTTGATCTTCATCCTTAATGTAATTTACTTGAACTAAATCTTTACTATTCATATTTTTTGTTTGGCTAACTTATGCATATATCTTTCACCCTCATTAGTATCTAATCTAGTATATAAATAATTAAAAGCTAAAATTTTTGCATCACATATTACTTTTTGGGACTCACATGCCTTTTAATCCCATTCCTAATTATCAGAATTTTTACATTTAAATTAACTTTTACAGCAAATCTTCTTATTTTTAATATTTTCTTGCACATTTTGATTCCACCACGAGCAAATTTTTTTATTACAAGCTTTTTTTATACTCCAAGCAATTTTACTTTTTTTTTTTAATTTTCTTCTCCTTCATCTTAAAATCCAAAACTAATAAATAATCTTGATTACATAAACTTTTACTTGAAATAATTTTATAGTCTAAATAACCTATTTTTTGTTAAAAATATAATCAATCTCAGTTTTACTATATCCATTCTTATAAGTGATGAGATGCTTATCTCTTTTCTTAAACAAGGTATCATTAATTACAAAATAATGAGTTATCAAAAAATCTAATGTGGAATTACCACTTTTATTAGTTGGTATAAATTCATAGCAACCATGAATGATTTTAAAATTATTTACCTCTTTACCAACATATCCATTGAAATCTCCACCAATAAAGACTCTTTCTTCAAGAAATATCTTTTGCACTAATTTTTCTAAGTAATTTCAAAATTTTAATTTTGAATACATATTCAAACCTACTTGAGGAACACAAGCACTTAAAATATTAATAATCTTAGCATCAACATCAATCTTTAAAACTATAATTTTGTCTCCAATTCTATTAATTTTAATAATATTATTCTTCAAATTCTTATATATAATCGCACATATACCATTTCTAGTACGACTCGTATCAGAATATGATAAGTGTAAATTATATACAATTTAATATATTTTATATTTAATGAAAATATATTATTTTAGTTAATTTTATACAAATCTATACTAATATTATAAAACGGGTTTGAATTTCCTTCCACATCAAATCCTGTCAATCCATTTTAGTTAATTTTAATTATTCAAATCAAATATCGACCTTTCATTTTAATTATTATAATATAACTAAATGAAAATTATAACTTTATTTATGACATATCAACAAAAATTATATGGATCAAGCATGAATCTTGAGGCAAAATCAAGTTGGAAACTTAAAAAATTAAATTTAGGACCATTTGAACTCTTATTTCAACAAACTTATAGTAGAACTGAACGTCTCAAAAATAAGAACCCAACAACACCAAATTTGACCTAATCCGAGCTCAAATGGATCCAAATCAAAGATCCAAAGCATATTTGGAAGGTTTGAACCATAATTTGGATTACCAAACAGTTTTCAAATATGACATGATTACAGTATCGAGTGACTTGACGAGACAAATCTAAGGAGCTCAAGATCATCAAATTTTTATATTATTTAGACATTCAAATGTCTAGTAAATGATCTATAATTAAGGAGTTCAACATCGGCTGTCCATTCAAACCACTCCCAATTTACCCTTGATCTTCGTTATATTTACTGGCTATGCTATTCTCATAAAACTATAAATAAACCCCTCATTTCTCATGAGAGGGGACCCAAGAAAGAAGAGAAGAGAAGAAAGTAAGAAGATAAGGAAGAAAACAAAGAAAAGGAAGAAAATGAAGAGAGCTCTCTTACTACCAAACTCCTCGACCACTACCGGACTTCCACTCGGCAGCCGACCGATGCCGGAGTTGTGCCTGACTGCCAACTAACACTGGAGTTCTGATCGATTGTCGACTAACTCCAGAGTTCTACTCGACCACCGACTAACGTCAGGGTTTTGGCCGACAATCAACTGACGATATATTTTTACCCGACCTCAATAGAAGCCAAATTTCTGCCATACCACCAAACATCGCTAAATTTTTTTAACATGGAAGTTGATTATTATAATATGAGCATCCTCAATTTTAGGGACGAGTCAGCCACTTGTAATCTAAGCAAACACTAGTGGTGTCACGACCCGGGATGAATCCCGCTCGCACCGGGCAGCGACCAAACCTTTTATCCAGGATCTGGCTTTTATTACAAGTGGATCCATTCTACTAGGCATGACCCAATTATTTTCACTTTTCTAGAGTTTTCACATAAAAAATTTAGTGTCATATTTTACTTTTGCTTGTTTGATAGATATCCGCAAATGCAGAGACAAAAAATTTTAAGTCTATCGCTACGTATATTCTAGCCCACAACAGTTTAGCATCATCTGTGAAAAATAATCCCATAATTTTAAGTATTTCTTCAATGGCCAATAGGCGTAGCAATCAAATCATGGGAGCCTTCCACTCTAACACCCACCAATCTAGGAATCAGTCTATGAATCATGGATGCCAAGTATCTACATCTTTTTATCCTATGGGGAAAAATACTGTTGGAGATGGACTTTCATAAACCTCCCAAGAAGAACGTATCCAAAAGATGGAAGAATCTCAAAATTAAATCCTTCAACTCCTACGAGAGACTCGACAACCAGTCTAGCACTACAGGAGGAGGTTCTTCTCCTTTGAGATCCACCACTAACCAAAGATGTTCAATTAGAACATCTTTATGCATAGATTCCTCTTTCTCTGCCAAGGAGGCATCTGCAATCACATTAAGATAATGAGCTTATTGTAAGTTCTACCCATCCTTCATATACATGTCAACAACCTTGTATTCCTTTGGACATCCCTGAAGACTTAGTCAGACCACATGTTACGAAGCTCCCTCATAATGCCCTACGACTTGAACTATGAATATTAGTCCAAGAAGAGTTTCCCGTGGGAGGTGTAAGATAATCTCTTCATTAGTGGGACTTTCAGGAGTCATTACCCTTGACTGAAGCTATTCTTCAACACCCAATTCTGGCAGGATTCAAACTACTGAGCAACGATTTCTACGATGGGACATCCGACCCGTACGAGTATATCGATCACTATAGAATCATTATACATATATAGTGAGCCTCAAACATGCTAATCTACCAAATTTTTCCTACTATCCTTGTAGGATAAGCTCAAACGTGGTTCTATTTACTTCTAGCTAAAATGATCCCTATATATATCAAATTGGCCAAAGTGTTCATCAAACAATTTGTAGCCAATTAAAGAATTTCTAAGAATTCTTCTCTCATTTCGGGATCTGCCAAAATGAAGGAGAATCACTGAGGGTTAGTTTCAATAATTTTTCATTGAAACTTACCAAATTCTTGGAGTAGATCTAGAATTGTTGAGAGGAGTTTTTTTTAGAGGCCACCGTCCTTGCCTCTTTTATTCGGTACTCATGTGATACATAGTTCATTCATATGTCAACTTGATCCATCACATGGATGCATAAATATCTGTAGATGACGACAAAAATGCTCACAAAAAATAGTTTAAGCAAACAAATGGAAAGCATAAAAGTGCACCTATGATGAATAATTCATTCTCATAATGAAAGAAATAAGGGAAGTATAATTTACCTCCTAGGCCTTCAATGCCATGACAGGAACCTTGATAGGAGGAGTATACACACCACTGAACGTATCTCAGAAAAATATGTTGATGGCCATTTAAGATTAGGAGAATGTGAATTGGCATAATCCTTTGAATCCAAATACAGAAAATCAGGATCAATACTATAATTTTCATCATAGTCATAGCCACACTACCGAAGCATGTAAGTAGCTCAACAAATGAAATTGAATGGATTATCCGCCTAGGTTATCTTTAATGATTTATTTGAGATCCACTTGCTCGAGAGGAAGCTCATCCCACTAGGGGGGGGGGAATCAACAATAGTAGAGACAACTGTTGAATAATTATTTAACTGCTGGTGAGATTGAGGCCATCGCAGGAGGCCCCTTATTATCTAATCAGGTCTTATTGGATGTAGATGAAAATATGACACCAAAGACTCAAATCAATCATTATATTACTTTTGACAATTTTGATTTGGAGGGAGTAAAAATCTCTTATCAAGATCCACTTGTGATTATTCTAGGGATAGGTTTCCGTGTTATAATGCAAAAAGAATTTTGGTGGATAATGGAAGCTCCGTGGATGTCATGTTATACTCAACTTTTTTTGAATATGGGTCTCACCATAGAAAAGCTTCAACGTGCTATAGGTCCACTATATGGATTTGACAATCGACCTATACGAGCTGAAGGGATAATCAACCTCCCAATTATAATTAAAGAATTTCTCCAATAGACTACACACTCCATCCAGTTCATTATAGTAAAGTTAAAATTAACTTATAATGCTATCTTTGGAAGGACACTCCAGTCAATCTTTGGAATCATTGCCTCCACCCCCACCTTACAATATAGTTTCTTACCCTAGCGGGAGTTAGATTTGTACATAGAGATCAACATGTAGCATAAATGGCTATCTTAGGTAGGCTCAATCATGGTTGTTAGTTATCCTAAGCATCAAAGAGTTTTAATCTCCAGAATGAGGATATCCCCCAAAGGGCTTCTCCCGTAGAAGATCTCACTTCTTTATTCATATATTGACCTCATTTTTTTATGAGAGCACTAGGACCTACCTAGGTTCTCCTATGGTGACCACATGATTGAGGGGTGTCCATCATCCAATCATGTAGGTCCCATTTAGGACCAAATCCAATCCCATTCAAATCTAAACTATATCCTCCAAGTTTAAGCTTTACTCCAATCCCAATCACCCCCTTGATCAACCTTCAATCATACTCCAATCCCATCAAATCATTAATAATCATATCTTTGATTGTTAATGACATGGATAAGTCACTTCCAACCATCCAAATCCAAAATCTAATCCAATTCCAAAATTTCAAACCAAATCCAAGGGCTAAAGACAAAGGTCCTGAAACCCTTTCTAGGAGAATTTTTAAATCCTATGGAGCCTAGCCTAATGACCCCTGATTTAGGATCTATCAATTGAATATTTCTTAGGCATGTCTCTAAGGTCATCCATCTAAATTTGAGCTCAATCAAACTTTTCTAGCCTCAGAAATTGAATCTTTTTCCAAAGGCTACAAAACCTTCAATTATTTATAGCCTATGCCACTGGATTTGCCATCCAATGGATTTGACCTTGGGACCCATTCCAAACCTTCCAATCACATATATGACATCTATTGGGACCTATTGATCAATATTCTACACTTTTCCTAATTCAATTTCACTCAGAATTAACTAGGGATTAAAATGACCAAAGTTACCTTTAAAGGGGTTTTTTGGTCTTTTCCCCTAAATCCAATATTACCTAACCATATAAAACTCCAAAAAATCATTCCAATGGATCCTAAATGACTTTAAGAACACATTGGTTCCAAACCTACCTTTTGGTTTGACCTGGTTGACCAAAATGCCTTTAAGGGATTTAAATACTCATTTCCAACCAAATAACATTATTAATGCATGACACAACCTCCATTGATCTCAAAACACTCATTTGAACTTATTTGACGCAAACCCAACCCATGGTTTGACCAGGTTGACCAAGTCAACCATGGTTGAGCAAATCAACCCTTAACCTACACTAATGTCAATTTTAATACTTGAACCCATTTCAAGTCACAACCCTCCAAAATCACTCAATTTGACATTTCATTCACGTATAAAGATTTCAAGTCAAAACTCCCTAGTTTTGACTTGGTCAACCTATTTGGAGAGGTCAAAACCCTCTCCAACTTCATGTATTTCTTCAAAGCTTCAACCCCTTGACTCCAAATCTCTTAGGATTAATTCCTACAGCTCTCTTGACCTTCTCCAAGCTTATCCCAGTAATCATTGACTAGTCAATAGGTCAACAAGTCAATAACCCCCTTTGAACCCATGGGAAAGAGGAAATCATGGCCACATCACCAAGCCACCTTGGCAATTCATAGCTTAGTCTAAAACCTACTCAAACCTGATATAAAGTGACCCATTTCCCCTTCTAAGAGGCCAAAAGCCAACCCTCTAAACCAAGCCAAGCATTGGTTTATCCAAATAGGGGAAAAGGTGTGGTCCCTTTCCCATGGACCAAAGGAGGTCACACTCACCACCAACCTTATTCTCTAGCTTTGGGTAGCTTTGGGGACACTTGGCACTCATCTATACCCACCCTAATTGAATATAAACCTTACATTCAAAATCAAGGGATTTAAGAAGGGGGAAACATAACCTAAGGGATCATTCTCTCTCATTTTATCTATGCACAACCCTAGTAGCCTCCAACCTTCCAAGAGCTTTCACCATCCTCTCCAGCCCTTCCCAAGTCCATTACAAGCCTTTCCCCATCATTTCTACCCCTCAAATCACTATTCTAGTGAGGAGAGGCCATTCTAGTTAGAGAAAACCTTCTCTCTTTAAAAGCTTCAAATCCAACCATCAAAATCCTATGGAGTCTTCACCAAACTTGTAGAGGACATCAATACAAGCAAAGGAGTCTAAGATCACAAAAAATTCCATGGGTAGATTATAAGATATTCTCACTTTTAGGTATAATTTCAATTTGAAACTGTAGAAATTTTACAATTCATGGATCCTCCAAACTCCAAGCATTACAAGATTATGTTTCCCCCAAGCTATGCTTCAAATTTTGTAAGTTTTCATCGAGTATTTAGGGAGATATAGGCATTTAAAATTTCCTAGTTAGAATGAACTACAAAAATTCAGCAGATCTGGGCCGTCCGATTAAAGATGGGACGATCTGGATCAAGCCAGACCATGCAACTTCCCCAAATGATCGAGCACGGGTCCTTCTATGGTCAAGGGATGCGATGTAGCGCAATCGTGGTCGCCGACTTATTCCATGGTTCTGATGGACTACTAACGTGTTTAAGTGATGGGCCCCACCTATCACATGTCACCATATCATGCTCCACCACCATTTTAGTGCCAATCATTGCCAATGATTGGCGTCGATGACTGTTTTTACCAAAATTGGATTAAAATAATCCAAAAAATTCCCAGAATCTTCCAAAATCTATAAGAAAATCTAATTTTCCACTAAATTGGACATTTTTGGACTCTTTGGAAATGAAATTTAATATAGTATTTATTAAAATTAAATTTGAGTTAACTTAATTTCTATATTATGAGATATTCCAATTTGTTTAAAATTAGCTTTTTATAATTTTCTCACAATCTAGTGGTCAACTAGGGTCCAAATTTTAGTGAAAGATTTTTGGGTATCTTAGATATGTTCTTTGATTTTTTTTAAGGTCAGATACCAAATAGATTGCTATGATGTGATTTTTAAAGTAATATGTCCATTTTAGACCATAAACTTTGAAAATTTATAGCTTCCTAGATCTTTAGAATTAGGATGCATGATTGATGTTGTGTGATTGCATATGTACTAGGATTTGTTGAACAAAATTTCAAGCCTAATTGGATAGTAGTGACACCTAGAGAAAACATTTAAAGATCATGTCTAGATAACTTAGAAAAAACATAGGGAATTCTACACACACCCAATAGGGGTGAAGCTTGGCCACAGTAAACTTAGTGAAATTTTTCCTTATAGGTTTAAATTTCATTGAATTTGGTGATCATTAGGTCAGAAAATTAACAATGTCAAAATTCAGCCCTTTTAAGGACCCAAAAAATTCAAAAAATTGCAATAAATCCAATTTAAATCCAAAAAAATACAATTAATATGTTAAACTGACCATAATTCAGTCCTTTACCTAGGAATAATAAAATACCCATCACCAAACCTCTAATTTGACTTTTAATAAAAATAAATAATTAATTCAAATAATTAAATTAAAAATATTTAAAAACTCCAAAAAATTCATAAATGCTTAGAAACATCTCCTTAGGTTATTTCTAACCTTTGGAGTAGATTCCAAGAGGTTTGGGGCTGGTTTGGATAAAAATCATTAAAATCCCATTTATTAAGGCAACTTTCTTAAAAAAATACTTAAACTTTAAAAAAGCATAATTAATCATAGAAAACTCTAAAATAAGCAAATTAAAGATCTAATTATTTATCATATGATCTAATATTTATTAAAAATTACAAATTCTCAAAATTAACTTTAATTTAGAAAGTCAACTTTTAACACCTTAATTAACACATTAAAATAATCCCAATAATTCTAAAAATTCAGTAATTCATTAAAATTTCTAATAATTCTAATTTAATAAATAAAATCATTTAAACAACATTATAATACATAATAATCACTCTAGAGATAAAGTTTATTGGATGGACTACTTCTGGCCCCCATTGTAGGGGTTACGTGTCCTTAGAAGGCTTGGTTCCTCGAACTTGGTGGTACAACGCCACGAATGAATTCACTGGAGTGTTAAAAATCAGAATTAAATTAATTTTAATTATTTAACCAAATTAAAATCCTTAATTCAACTATATCAATAAGGTTTTTAGGATGGACTACTTCGGTCTGCGGGGCTATGTGTCCTAAGGAGGCTTAGTTCCTCGAGTTTGGTGGCACATCTCCTCGAATCTGTTGATTAAAATCATAAACTAATTTAAATCTTAAAATTAGTAATTAATTAAGATTAATCCACTCTTAATTTCTAACCAACTAAATTAACCTCGATTGCTACTAGGTAACACAGGTCTGTGAGGCTATTAACTTAGCCCCAAATAAGTTGAAATAAACTTTATGACCTCAATGAGCAGCAAAGGTAGTAGTCATTTAACCATTAAAATATATTTAATTTAAATATTAATATTGTTGCGTGCTAGAATATATGCGGCAGTAGAGTTAGGAAATATTCGTCTTAGCATTGCACGAGTATTCCGCACACAAACAGAAAAGAGAATGTGAACACCAAGGTTTTTACATGGAAAACCCAAAAGAGGGAAAAAACCACGGGGCCTCGCCCAGTTGCAAAGTTCCACTAGTATTTGTTTGAAGTACAAAGGTTGATCCTTCTTACAAATCAAGACGATCAATTTACAATCAACTTCTCACAAAGTTACAAAGTTCTGCAAATTCCCGGCGTTTCCCAAAAATCCGGCAGAGTTCCGGCGTCTTCAGGCGGCAAGAAGAGCTCCGGCGGTGGTCGAGGAGGTGAGGAATCTCCTTTTCCCCTTTCTCCTCTCCTTCTTCTCTTCTTCTTCTCTCTCTTCACTTGAGTCCCCTTGGTGTAGAATGAGGGCTCTATTTATAGTTTTTCTGGAGTGGCATAGCCCGTAAATAGGCGTGAGATCAAGGGTGAATTGGGAGTGGTTTGAATGGACGGCCGATATCGAATCCTTTGATCATGCACCGTTCGAATTAATAAAGATAATAATTTTTTAAATTTAACCCAAAATTTATTCGAGTTGGCTCGCGAGCTCATGAGCCGAGCCTCATCAAGCTCAAACTTGAGCTCGTTTACTGAATAAGCTCGAGCCGGCTCGGCTCACTTACACCCCTAGTGCCAAGTTCTCGGGAATTTAAATGCTACGCTACCACAATTTCTTATATCTTGGTGCAAATTTTTCCAACCGGATGAACTATCTTACGAGTAGATCATCACTTCAAGGTTGTGACTCTCTAAATATAACCTTTATTAATTATATTAGAGATCTAGTCAAGGTTCTAGACTCTCAGATGAAGTTGATATCAAGTAGCTTTCGCACTTTGGACTCATCACTTTGTTCTAATTAAATAGTAATGCCCATTATCGATATTCAGTTCTAAAATATTTCATCACCGAGGCATTTTCTCTAGAGATGGAGACATCTTTAGCAACTTTAGTAGCTTCAAGGAAGCTTCCCTCTCACTCTTAAGATGAAAAACTTCTTACTAAGACATACAATCTTGAGGTAGCAAATATAAGATGACAACAAATGTCCCAGGAAAAGTAATGCCTTCACATCTTGTTAGAAACTTCATGACAGATATGAAATGTCAATACAACTTTGTATGAGTTCATATGCGGCCGACCATAAATGATATTATTATTATTATTATTATTATTATTTGAAAACGGAGGTATCTACTTGCTGCCACTTCAAAGAGAGCGCTTGACAGCGTAACTAATTCCTCAGCGAAATCTAGCGAGGCCACCCACCGGTATCAACCTACACTTGCTTTGCCCCACTGAAGAGGCGAGGCCGTAGTAGAGGGGATTCGAACCCGAAATAGGGGTTCTCAACCGTGCTCGCCCACCAACCACCCTAAGCCTCGGTGGATAAAAATGATATTATATGAAGCTAAGAAATCACTTATGATAAAGTCAATCATAAAAGTAACATAGAGTCATCCTCCCCCAAGAAATGAGAAGATTGATGAAGCCTTCTAGCTCCTAGCTTTCTCCCCCAAAAAATATAGAGGCCACCTAGTCAATGACAACCTGCAAATATAAAGATTCATCTTATGAAAAAATATGTTTTAAAACGAAATTAACTAACGTTTTCATCTTTAATCGATCAAGACACTATCAACCTTGTAGTTGGATATGAGAGCTTTCTCCAAGGTAAAAACCCCACCAAAAGCCTTCTTCACTTAGGGTGTCAATAATTGACACGACTCGACAACTGGATTTGAACCCGACTCGAAATATCCAGGTAAGGTTTGACCCGTTTAACAAACGGGTCGGGTTCGGGTCTCAATTTTCGACCCATTTAATAAAAGAGTTCGGTCGGGTCAACTCGATAACCCAAAATTGACCTGGTAATCCGGCTCCATGCCTCTGCAGTCTTCCCATTTTTAATTTTCCAGCGTGGGACGGGAACTTAGAAAGGGAATTCGGATTCTGGAATCAAGGCCCCGGGCCCGAGGGATTGGACCTCACTTTGTTAAAGCCTCTGTGGCTCTGCATCAGAGGAATTGGACCGGACTACCAGAGTCACCAGATGAAAAATGTCGCCTGGCCAGCCGTCCGCGATCCGCATCAAGCTGTCAACACGCCCGACGTCCGCTACTCGCAAACTCACCTACGACGCCTAGTCCGCAAACGGCGACTCCGCGGTCCACATTCCGCACCTGCTGCCATCAACGTCCCGTCGAGTCTGCACTTCTGTTCCCCGCCAGCCTCCGTGCAGGCTGCAGCGTCTCCAGCACCGCCTTGCTTGCCGTCTTGCCGCCTAGTCAAAGGGGTTTGTGAGTCAGATCGGTTCAACCTGGCAACCTGTGCGGGTCGGGTCCGAGTTTAATTTCTTGACCCGTTTATCTAAATGGGTAGGATTCGGGTTAACCCATTTACGCCCGGATCAAGTCGGGTTCGACCCGAATCCTACTCGTCGACCCAAATCGACACCCCTACTTCACTTGTAGCATTTTGGCTGTTAGTTTAGCTCTAAGTAAAGGAAAAGACAACCTGGAAATTACATCTCTTTACATCCCAAAACAAGCTTAAAGAGACAAGCTTGGCAGCCCATCTTTTGACTCGGGCAATTTTCTAGTTGATTTTGAGGTGAGAGTGACTCCAATAAGGTTAAAGCATGAGACATCCTTACTTGATAATATTATTTATAAATAAATTTCATGACAAGATAAGTACAGGACCGTCCCATGTGCATCATGAGAACAAAGCAGCTTTGCAAATTATGCCCATTTACATAAAGCAATAGTCTAATAAATGCAGATTAAGCTCCGTTCCCCGCATGCTTCAATTTATTTAATACATGTTCCTCACCACCATAAAGCAACAGTCTAATATGTCACTCACTCTCTCTCTCTCTCTCTCTCCCTCTCCCTCCTCCAACGTTCCAATATCATAGTACAAAGCGAAACTTGCTTGTACTCATATAAACACCATCATACAAGGAGCTACGGGGAACTTATTGGGTTCGGACACCGGACATAGTTTACTGTTTGGAGATCAATCAGGTGCAACCACGTTATCCAGTACCGAGCAATACCGAGCTCGGTACTGTGCAGTACCGAGTTTGGTAGTGAGCAGTATTGAGCTCGGTACCGAACAATACTGAGCTCGGAAATGAGCAGTACCGAGCTCAGTACTGATTGGTACCGCTCAGTACCAAGTAGGGGGTGATGTGGCGCATTTTCATTGGGCTCTGGACGGCGTCCGGTGTTCGAACCCAATAATTTCCTGGAGCTAGGGGTCATAATATCATATGGCTTAAGGCAATTACATCACATGCAGACCATTGTATTAGTGCTTGAATGCCACCTTCCACTCTTTTAAATGCCATACTGTTTCACAGGTAAGATCAAAATTACAAATTGAATAACAAACAATTTTAGAGTACAAGGATCATATTAAAAAAGTATTCAAACCATATTACAGAGGTGTTGTAAGAAGATTGTTACCATATAAAAGCCACTCGGACCACCACCTCAGGAAGAGAGGTTCAAGTGACAAGCTACAGAGTGCAGTGTTAGGAGAATATTGGAAAGACCAGAAGTTGATATAGTAGATATAGCCATGATGAAAACTAGAAGTTGCGATTTCCTTCTATTAGTTGTTCTTTGGTTGGTAATTTCTAGTAGTCAAGGGTGGTTAGCTGGAAGTCAAAACAGTTCTGGTCCTTCTCCAGCTCCCTATCATGGCTTCTTCAAGCCACATGGGATAATTTTCAGCATTTTGGATTTTGGAGCTAAAGGAGGTGGAGTCTTAGATGATTCCAAGGTCTTTATCATCATTTAAAGAGAAGAATTCTGTACTTCAGACATTATAAAATTATAAACGCTGGTTATTACAACATTTAGATAAAGAAGAGAAGCTTTAAGGCCTTTGCAAAAGATGTACTTTCATTTGCTTATCATAACTACACTTTTCAAAAAATTGAAATCATATACAGAACTTGTTCTTTCTTTTTTTTTTTTAATGCAGGCTTTGGCACTGTCCTAGTACCCTTCATAGTGTTTAGTTTTTAGAAAAAAAATGTTGAAATTACTTGAATCTTTTCTGCATTCTCATATTGTCTGCTTTTTCTTTCCAGTTAAATCTGATTAATACTTAACCTCACCTATATCTATAAAGTTGGTTTTTAATGTTTACAGGCACTTCTAGCAGCATGGAAGGCAGCTTGTATAGTCCCCGAGGCAACCATAGAGATCCCAGCAATGTTCAATTTTCTAATAAAACCAGTTACTCTTCAAGGCCCTTGCAAGTCTGACTTGGTTCTCAAGGTTCACAGTATCCTCATTCATGATATTTTGACCAGGAAAAATTCTAACTTTCTTGTTTATTATTGTGGCTCACTAGTAAGAAAAGTGGGAGAAGAAAGCTTTAAATCAAAACTTCGAAGGTTAACTTAGTTACTTTGTAAATTGCCAGATAGATGGAACCCTCTTGGCACCTACAAGCACTGCTTGGTCAATATCTGCTCGCCACCAATGGCTGAACTTAAAATGGCTAAGCAGTTTTACAATCCAAGGAAGTGGATCTCTAAATGGGCAAGGCTCTTCATGGTGGAGTCACTCTGAAAAAACTATGGTCAGTGACTCTCTGAAGATCAATAAATTTTTCCTATGGATAATTTAGACTGATTTTGAAATATGTAAAAATCGACTGCAGAAAGGAACTGATCATTCAATTTCAAATATGAGACCAACTGTAAGTAGTCCTTTCTCATTATGATCTATCAAAATCTGCTCCCAATATTTAACTAGACTTTATATCAAATATCCACTCATAATATTTTCTGTTTAAATCAAGATTTTGAGATTCTACCAGAGCTGTGATGTAGTGGTTCGTGACATTCAAATCATCAACAGCCCACTTTGTCACCTTAAATTTGACGACTCAAGGAGGGTTAAGGTGATGAATATCACGATCTCCACACCACAAGCTAGCCCGAACACTGATGGTATTCACCTACAGAACACTACAGATGTAGAGATAAAGAACTCCAACATTGGATGTGGTACAAAAACTCCTCTTCAACAAACTCGAATGATTCGATGACAAATTTATTTTCACATTAATGATGTTTTTTATAGCTTTTTTTTTTTTTTAACTTTTCAGGCGATGATTGTGTTTCCATTCAGACGGGGTGCTCAAATATTCACTTACACCACCTAGAATGCAGTCCAAGCCATGGAATCAGGTGAAACCTTGAAATCTCTTCTTGGAGTCGCTCAACTCAAAGGGATTGAGTTAAGACTAAAAAGTATGAAATTTTTGTCAGCATAGGAGGTTTGGGGAAGGGTAACAGCTTGGCTTGCGTCTCTAATGTCTATGCTAATAGTATCAATATTCAAAATGCACTATCTGGAGTCAGGATCAAAACTTGGCAGGTAATTTTATCACCCAAACTTTGTTAAGGTAGCCATTAATTTAGCTCTTAAGCTAACTTCCTAGTTACCTATCACAGGGAGGATTTGGGTCAGTCAAGAATGTAACATTCTCCAAAATTCAAGTCTCTGATGTTCAAATACCAATTGTGATTGATCAATACTACTGTCACAAGAAATCATGCAAGAATAAAACTGATGCAGTAGCCATCTCAGATATCTTATACGAGGGAGTTGTAGGAAATTACACATATCAACCAATGAGGCTTGCTTGCAGTGATAATGTTCCATGCACTGGTGTCAACCTAATTGATATCCAACTTTCCCCAGCTTCGGTTGAGAGTGATCACAGGCAGGCTTTGTGCTGGAATTCTTATGGAAAGGCCCTCGCTCCTCTCAAGCCCTCAAGCATTAAATGCTTGCAAAAGAATGATAGGCAGTTAAGTCCCTTCACCAAACCACACATCTATCTTTGTTAAGAAAGGGTAAAGGTAAAGATTGGCAAAAGAAATTCCATATCAATTGGTAGAATTACCTGATAACTTGCTTCCCTTTTGAATTTTGTCAATAAAAGAAGGTGGCATCAACTTTGTTTGGTCCATGCTTGAGATTTTTGAACATTAAGAAGGTGCAGTTAGGCTTCATGGCTTCAAACTCAACTATCTGGTAGTTTTGCATGAATGTAATGGGTTATGATTTTGCTGAATAAAGTGCTCTAGCACACACTTTTTTTCTGAAAAAAATTACAAATAGCCAAAACTTCAGGCTTTTTTGTTTTCTTTCTTCTGACCAAGGTTCAGTGTTTCGGGTAAGGGAAATGACAGCTTCTGTTTATGTGAAACCTCAAACCTCCTTCAAGAATCTAGAGAAAGATTAAAATAGAAACTCCAAAAGGAAACTCGGATACAATTTCAACACTTGAAATCCTTATTTATCTTCTTCCACAAAAATTTGGCCAACTCCTATATTACAAACTCAAGTTTTAATTATTCTGCATTGTCCCCCAGCAGGTCAAAATTATGCTAATTCACAGCACTTGAGGCTCTAAACAAACTAGAGAAACCGAGTTATTTGATCTTCGAAGGTCTAAAAAATCAAGTCACACGATGTTCCTGAAATTTCGGAATATAATTATTTTTTCATGAAGTTTACCTACAGCATACAAGGTATCATTTCAGGTATCAAAAGTTCTAGAACCTCATAAATCTCTAAAGCATTAGGGTGGTTTGAGTCCCAAGAATAGAATGAATGGAAACAGTCTCTTATCTGAATCCAACTACAGCCTCCACCTTTCTTGATTCCTGTCTCCCTCATAAGTGTTCTAACCTTAGCCACATCCTTCCATCTCCCAACAGAAGCATATATGTTTGAAAGAAGAACATGGCCTGCAGTGCTTTGCCTCTCTAACTCTATCACCATCTTGGCAGCTCTCTCACCAATTCCATCATTACCATGAGTAACACAACCACTTAAAAGAGCTGCCCATGTGTTAGCTTCAGGCTGGATAGGCATCTTCCTAATAAAATCCTCAGCCTCTCTCAGCAGCCCAGCTCGAGAAAGTAAATCCACCATGGCAGTGTAATGCCTCTCCTTAGGTGTGATGCCATACACTTTGTCCATTGATTCAAAATAATGAAACCCTTTATCAACTAACCGGCAATGTGAACAAGCAAAAAGAATTGAAAGGAACATTGGTTCACTTGGATTTATGTCAGTTTTTTTCATGTCCTCAAATAAAGCCAGTGACTCTTCAGCCAATCCACTGTCTGCTAGCCCTTGGATCATAGCAGTCCAGGACACCTCATTCTTCTCTGGCATCATACAAAATACACTCTTAGAGCTCTCAATGTCTCCAGATTTGGCATACATATCAGTAAGTGCAGTACCAACAAAAATCTCAGTTGCTATCCCTAACTTAACAGTCTTGGCATGAAGGTTCTTTCCTTTTTCCAAAGATGGCAAACTTGCACAAGCAAGTAGAACACTAGAGAAGGTCATCCTGCTTGGTACCTGCCCTGAAGTCAGCATCTCATTAAAGGTCTCCAACACATCTTCATATAACTCATTCTGAACAAACCCAGAGATCATTGCATTCCATGAGGCAGCATTTCTTTCAGGAAGTTGCATAAATAGATGCTTGGCTTCCATCATTCTTCCATCATAGAAATAACCGCTAACCATGGCATTCCAGCACACTATATTCTTCATAGCAAGAGAGTCAAAGATCTGACGAGCATCATCTGATTTTCCACACTTGGAGTACATGTCTATAAGAGAACTAGCAACAAAGATATCATTCTCACATCCAAACTTCACAACATGAGAATGGACACTCCTACCATGTAACAAGTTTTCAAGACTAGCTGATGCACTGATCACACTAGCAAAGGATGAGATATTTGGTTTAAAGCCTTTACAAAGCATGTGCTTAAATAACCGTAACGCCTCGACAGCCTCACCACTCTGGCTATACCTTGCTATCATCATACTCCAAGAGACCTCATTTCGATCAGGCATTTCGTTAAAAACATGGCGAGCTTCCTTCAAATCACCCATCTGAAAATATACATCAATCAAGGCAGTCCATGACACAACATCCCTCTCCACCATTCCATTAAACATTTTCCTCGCCATTCCAGCATCCCCCATTCTGAGATACAACGTAATCAAAGAATTGCAAACTGATAAATTCTGACCAAACGCATTCTTAATAATCATCCCCACAACACCATTGGCAAAATCAAATTCACCACAACCGCCACAAGCAGTAATGATACAAGTGAAAGTTATCTCATTTGGCATCAAACCATATCTAATCATCCGACGGAACATTAATAAACCATCCAAATACATTCCATTTCGAGAAAATCCATTAATCATTGCTGTGTATGACACAACTGTATGACACGGGCACCTATCAAAATACCCCAAGGCGTCACGAACCCTCCCTCTTTTCATGAGTTCATCAATTATTATAGTCCAAGAAACCACATTTGTTTCAGGCATTTGATCAAATAGGTTAGATGCAGCATCAATATCGCCACTCCGGGCCAAATCAGTGATCATGAAGTTCCATGAAAAGATATCAGAACCGGCAAATTCGATGAATATACGATTCTGATCAGCCGGGCGGTTGCATTCGGAGTACATGGTGAGAAGCTTGGTGAACACTGAACGGTCCGAGGAGATGCCGCACTTGACGGCATGGCCATGGAGGGCAAGGCCGGAAAGTAAGCGATGGGTGCATGAGCATCGCCGAATAAGGGAGGCGCAGGTCTCTACGTAGGATTTGAAGCTTGGTGTGGAGTGAAAGCTACCTACGACTAGTTTTCTTTTGAAGGATTTGAAAATAGAGGCAATGGAAATGGAAGAAGAGAATTTAGGGTTTGATTGGGATTCTGTCGAACAGCTGGTGGCGGAACGGTAAATGCGACCGAAAATTACTTCATTTTTTGCACCCATGCGGTGGTGTTTTCTGCGGCAAGTATTTTCGTCATTTAAAAAGAAAAATTGTAACGGTAGGGTTAATTTTGTGAGAACTGCCATTAATTTTATTTTAAAATTTTATTCTTCAGCACAATGAAAATTTCATTAGATAAGTATAATTAAAATATTAAGAAAATATAATTAAATAATTCAATTTTTTAAAAACAATTTAAATAACCAATTTGATTTCTGCTTCATTTTGGATGAATTTCTTATTGTTTTTCAAAATAATTTTTTAATATAAAAATTATTAATCCAAAAAATCTTTGTACAAATAAACTGTTTTAAAAAACAGTAATAAAGTTATCCTAAATCAAGCCTCAATCAATATTGATGGATTTTTATAATCCATGATTTGAATATGTTTTTCTTAAAACATATTGATAAAATTTATTAAAAGAGATTAGTTATCTATTTTGTTATTTGAGTAAACTAATTTAATCCTAATCATGAAGGTAGGGGGGCCCTTGGCCCTATAAGTAACTTGGTTATAGTTGTTCACCTAATATTAGTTGTACCTAAGTTAGATTACATGTCTCTCCTCCTTTAAATGCCTTATATTCTTTTCATTGGATGATCATTCTTCAACTTCACCAATGGAGTTAATACAACAACTTTGTTTATCTTATCAGGAACCACTTGAGTTTCCTCATTGATGATTGTATATATATTCCCAACATATATAACTAATAATGCTTCATGTTTAAAACTTTGTACGTAAGATGTAATGACTAACGACTTGGTTCCAAGCTACAACACGCACATACTTGTATGGCAGATCTATGACACAAAACTGTTTGCATGTACATATCCTCTGCTACATAACAATATCATAATCAAGATCATGCAGTTCAAATTAACTAATATGATAGATAATCAAACTTTGAGCCTTATTCAATAACATTCTCAATCCTTCATTAATAATTAGTTTTGTTATAATAATTTTATATTTGGTGTAATGTTTCTTCTATTGAAGAACTATTTATGTAATATTTGTCTTATGAACTTTAACAAAATATTCACTAGATGGGAGCGTGTGTGCACTCTTGATAATATTGTTGACACTTTTTAGAATATTGATTGTCATTAATTTATATCATTTTCTAATGAATAAAGCATGAGATCACCATTCAAAATCAAGCTTTATTCTTTAGATAGGCATCTATCGTTGGATTATTAGCATGTATTTTATCAAAGTGCCTATAGAACTAAACTATGCTAGAAGACTTGGAAGCCAAGTAATATTCCTCATAATAATTATTGATTTTAAATAATTATGATATTCATTACTATATAATGAGTGCTATAGTGTGCCTCTAAAAAATGAATGTTAAAATATTCAAAAAATTTATTATGTCTAGCAAAGACAAAAATTAAAATTTTCATTACATCTATTGAATTTTTCAATCTAGTTATGAAATACATACATAACTCATTATTTCTTTAGCAAACAACTTCAAATAACACTAAAAAAATTTGAGCATTAACATCTTGTGCCACCACAAGCAAAACATCTATATAATGTGTATTAAAAAAATATTCCATCCACACATTATATTTGGCGACATGAACTTTTGAAGCCTTAAATAAAAATACCTAAATGGAAGTAAATATACTTGAAATGTTCTATACTACCAAGCTAAAGGCCAATAATTATCTTATGATTTTTTTTATTTTGTATAACTAAATAAGATGGCAACATCTAAAGGATGCTTCTAGGGACCCTCATACATATGCAATAGCCTGGTCACAATGCAATCGGGCTTTTCATACAAAAAATCAATATCTTAGCCCCTTTTTACATATAAATATGATTGACTTTGTCTTCAAACTAGGATCAAATTTGATGAGTTTATCTTTGACCTTATGTTCAATTGAGCCATGAGAGAGCTTGTTAGAAGACTTTTAAACTAACTTTTAATTTACAATTGTGATTTCTGCCTCATTATCTCAAATGTATTTAAATTTACCAAGTTTATAACTAAAAGTTCTATGAATACTTTTAGGAAGAACTAAGAATATACTCTGCATCTTTAAATGGTTTTTTTCATCTTGAATTTTGAACGATAGCCAAACTTCTAATGAAGTAAGGATAAACTCATGCATGAAGCCTTTTGTGACGCCCTCAAGATCTAATTCTGAAGAATTGCCTCTTTTAATCTTCTAATTATCTATCAGTACAACTAATTACTTTCATATATAAAATAATGTAGATAAAATATTATTTTATTTCATTTCATATATATATATATCACTATAGTTTGTGCTATTAGTATACATTTCCTACTAGTGCAGTCCTCTCATGAAAATTATACTAATTGCTTGTCTTACTAGTCTTGATGGAACAACTGCAACAATCTAAGTTTATTTTCTATATGCTTTTTCAATCAAAATGCTACATAGGCAAACTATCCAATAAAATCTCAATATGATCAAAGGTGCAAAATGAAGATATCTATCATATATCAAAAGTAACATTGTAAAAATTTGTTAGATTGAGAGATAATGTATTTTAACTATATTAGAGAGAGATAAAATTTGGATTCAAACTCATGCATGAAGCCTTCTGTGACGCCCTCAAGATCTAATTTTGAAGAATTGCCTCTTTTAATCTTCTAATTATCTATCATTACAACTAATTACTTTCATATATAAAATAATGTAGATAAAATATTATTTTATTTCATTTCATATATATATATATCACTATAGTTTGTGCTATTAGTATACATTTCCTACTAGTGCAGTCCTCTCATGAAAATTATACTAATTGCTTGTCTTACTAGTCTTGATGGAACAACTGCAACAATCTAAGTTTATTTTCTATATGCTTTTTCAATCAAAATGCTACATAGGCAAACTATCCAATAAAATCTCAATATGATCAAAGGTGCAAAATGAAGATATCTATCATATATCAAAAGTAACATTGTAAAAATTTGTTAGATTGAGAGATAATGTATTTTAACTATATTAGAGAGAGATAAAATTTGGATTCAAAATCATTGAAAACAAAATTAGGATTCAAGGTACCTATTTCTCTCTCCACCTTCTCTTTCCCCCTTCCTTTCCATCTTTTCTTTGCCAAGCAACTGAATGGGGGTAAAGGAATGGGCTTAGGTTTTATAAAATGATTTATGAATTTAGATATTAAAAAACAAATTAAGTGCTCTAGTACCGCAACATTTGAGACTACAATGCCACAACACTTTCAGGTAAAGATCTCAATGCTACCACGTCGCCCATTCGAGAACCCTCTAAACAGAGAGGCTAGCGATGCTATGCTCGCCAATACAATGCCTTAGTGCTCCCAACCATATTTATTTGAATGCAAGGTTTTCAATATAGATCATAAACATGTCATTAATCTAATACAAATAAGAGTTATTACACAATTATATTAGCAACCATTGATTTGTAGGTACTTTTAGTCACTAATCTAAAGTAGGCATTTGAAGAATCAAAATGCCTCGCCCCTTTAATGGTCTAAGTAGATCACTAAGTGGGTTGTAACATCTAGTTAATGTTTTATTATTGAACCACCATTAGTATATATGTCCACATCATTACCTTTGTATGTGATAAGTTAACATCATCACTTATCTTAACAGAAGATGTTGGATTGATTGAGTTTGCATCATCATCATCCATATATATATATATATATATGGGAAATCGTTGAAGAAATTGAAATTGTTGATTATTCTCCAACAAAGTGATACATCACTCTGAATTTTAGACTAAAATAATTATTACTAATCTTTACAACTTTATAAAGAAGAACTATGAGATCTTCAAGAGAAATTGTGTATCATCAATATTTGTTCCATTAGATGGTAAAAACCCAACTCATTTGGCTATCTTCTTTTCATTATCTTTCAAATAATATAATAATATTGATACTTGATTCACCTTTAAAAAATAGTTGATTAGCATATATTTTCATCATTGAATGGTCGTTTGAGGTTCAAATGTGGTTTGTACATGGTCTGATCGAACAAAGTTCTAATATGATTTGAATTAACAATGTTTGAATATTCTTTGCTAGAACAATATTCAAACTTGGTCGAAACCATATTCGAATATGACCCAGATCATGTTTAAACATTGTTTGAATAATGTTTAAAATATGTTGAACAGGTGTTAGAACCTTATTCAAATCATTTTTGAACATAATTCAAACAAGATTCAAATATGCGTTCAAATCATGTTGAATAAGCTATTTTGATATAAAATCAATTTTTGAGTACATTTTTCCAAATTATTAAACAATGGTTATATTTTTTCTATTTTTGAATATTATAAAACATATAAAATCACATTTACCTTATCAAGTAACTTATATTTTTATGTTCCCAATCATGATGAAATTAAATAGTCAATCTCAATGATCTAATCAAATTCCAACTCCAATTGCATTCCTAATGATGTTGCTTGCACTAATTAAATTCCTATTGATTCTTAAAAGGGGTGTAAATGAGCCAATTTCTTTCTCGGTCAAGCTAAGCTCGTTTCATTAATGGTTGTGTCAAACTTCATATCGAGCTCATGTGCTTAGCATGAGCTCAGCTCAAGTGAAAAATACGAGATTTAAGCTGGACTCGAATGCATGAGCTCAATAAGAAAGCTAAAGCTTGACTCATTTTTTATTTTGAACGTGGGTCAAAAAATAATAAATTAGATTAACATAAATGCCAATGTGTCAAATGATATTAATGTGTGGGCTCAATTAGCAACTGATTTGAGTTGGGCCAAGCTCGAATTTAAGCTTGAACTCAAATTCATAGCTCAATAAGCTAAATTCACAAGCTCATTCGCGAGAAATTTGAGCTAGCTCACAAGCTGATTTTGATCCCTTACACCGCTAATTCCTATGAAAAGTCGTAAACATATTAGAGAACTTCTAAACCATTTACAATATCAGAACCATTTTATGGGCTGTAAAATAAAAAAAATGATTATAGGCTAAATTATATTTTTTTAATGAAAATTAGTCCATATTTACATATGAAATTGTTTTATTTTACATTCAACCAATATAAAACCTCAAAAACAAAAAACAGATAATATTTCACAACATAGGCTGCAAACCAAATGAACTCCACATGTTACACTAAAAACACAAATCTGGAAGAGAACTTCAAAGTAGCTCTATTGCATTTCTTTAGGCCCAGTTTGGATTGAAATGAACTGATACAATTGAAATGAAATGCAAGCAATTTATGTATCTATTACAATTCTTCAAAAAATTTCAAATCTTTTTCATTTCCTTTCACTCATATTTCCATTATCTAAAGAAAACTTCACTGCTATTACTAAAATAACATTCCAGCTTCAAAGATCAGAAGTAAGAACTTCTTTAGTTCCACTCCTCAATTTAAGAATCCATTCGAAACTGGAATGTTAGTTTTAGCTCTCCTCTTTGACAAGGTTGAAATAGGTTTCGTTTGGGACAGCTTTTTCATTACTTTCTAAAACAGTGTTTTATAAAACACTGTTTTAGAAAGTATCAAGAAAGCTATCCCAAACAAGCCCTAAAGCGTCTGAAAGCTCGAAACGGTATGAGCAAAAGTACATGGCTGCATTTCTTATCAAGCTTTAAAGGCAAGGTCTGTTCTTTTCCTTGCCTATGAAACTTAAAAGTAAAGCATTCAGTATCAAGAAGGTTATCTGGAATCAAGAGAGGCTACTGAAGGGGGAAGGAACCTCATGAGAAAACTCGAAAGGGACCAGATGCAGATGACCCCAAGGATTTGGAGAACCGTTAGGAGTGTCCCAAGGGAGCCATTTATGGCGAGAGTCTGTGGCGTTGTCTCGGTTCCTCTCACTGAGAAGGAGAGTGCTGTCACTAACTGGGCTGCTCTATTCAACTGATGCAGCCTATACACCTGAAGCAAGAAAGGAAGTCAAAACAATGAGATGCAAATTGTAGTGAAAGCAAGGCAAATGTAGGGCTCTGAATTTGACTTAGAAGATCGAAGATAGCTCAAAAATGAGATTGATTTTAGCTTAAATCGAGCTGGGAGCAAAATCAAATAGCTGATTGATGAGCCAAGTCCGATTTATAGCGAGCCTGAGTTGAACTAGGCCAAATTCAAATTAAGCAAGCTCAAGACAAGATCAGAATTAGCATACATGAATACATGTATTCATGTATTTGTTTGTATCATAATTACTACATTTGCTCACTTATGAATCAATGCATGTATGTAAGTTGGATTAAGAATATCTAGATGCTAGACAATAAATTGAAAAATACTCAAATTATCGTTTTTTCACTCAGACTGAGATTGAACCAGATGGTTTTGAGCCAATCTTATGTCGTGGGCAGCTCGACTCATGATTGGATCATTAACAGCTCTACGCAATGCAAATGATGCAGTGTAACCATCATTCCCTATCAATATGATGGTGCAAACATAACAACAGAATAGTAGAACAATTTACAAATATATTTTTTAATATATCATATCATAACTTTTGGGCGCCCGGGTGCAGTGTTAAATAGGCAAGCATTCCCACATCATGGATGGATGTGGGCAAAGAAACTAATTCATGAAACTAAAATAAGGATATGAACTTGAAATATAGGTTCCTTTAAGGACAAAATAATAGAATTAATAAATATCATGATTCATAGGAAGATAAATATTCTAATCATTCAAAAAACTAAATGAGTTATGATTCAAAGGAAAATAAATATTCTAAGCATTCAGAAAACTAAATGGGTTGGAGAGAAGGCTAAGGAGATTGATAGTTTAGGATTTAAACTATAGTATTCTGATAAGAGCCGTACTAGAAATAGTGCATATGTGATTATAGACAAAAGTTTGAAGGATAGAGTCGTACTAGAAATAGTGCAGATGTGATTAAAGACAAAAGTTTGAAGGATAATATTGTTAAAATTAATAGAATCGGAGAGAATTATGACTTTAAAAATTGTTGTTGATGCTAAGATTTTTAATATTATAAGTGTTTATACGCTTCAAATAGGTTTGCATGTGTTTAAAATTAAAATTTTGGAATGACTTAGAAGAATTAATACAAAAAATACCTCTAAAATAAAATGTTTTTATTGGAAGATATTTAAATGGATGTGCTTGTAGAGAAATAGATGATTTTCAAAGCATCCATGGTGGATATGAGTTTAGAGTGACTAATGAATGTGGTAAGACCATGTTAAATTTTTCTTTAACTAATAATTTTGTAATTGCTAATACCTCATTTAAAAAAAGAAATTACCTTTCTTTATTAGATTGAAATAAGAATTTGACACTTAACAAGACACAATGGAGAAAAAGGATTCATCTAGCTGACCCCACATAGTGGGATAAATGTTTGATGTTATTTTTGTTGTATCATATCATAACTCCCGAGACTTGCAACAAATTTCATACATGTTTAGAAGATGTTACATCAATAGTAAAAGAAAAAATACTATGATCGAAAGATCATAAAACTCAAGTCATGCATGTAGTTTGTATCGGATGACATGTAGCAGCTCCTCATCCAATTTAAACTTTTTCATAAGCTCTGTAGGTCCAAGTTCTAACATAAGCAATTCACTTTCAAAAACTAAAAATGCATATCAATGGAAAAGCACTTAAAAGGAACTGCTTAGCTATTTATGTCATATGACATGTCCTTAATCCTATAACACAGCACAAAATTGCCATTCACATATTGGCATAACATGCGGACGATCTTATCAAATAATAATCCACAGTTCTAATGACCAAAGAATTTAAGAAACGAAAAACATATGAGCTTCTATTATAAAGTACCAAAAAAATTCAACATGTAAAATCATAATAAAAAAATAAATAAAGCACCTGAAAGATAATAGGAATGACTGGCCAAGCAGGTGACTTGTGATGTCGAGCATATTGCTCAAAAGCAAATTGTACAACAAGACCCACAAGATACGGTGCAAGAGTAGCAGAGGCAGCTGGCCCAGTCCATGGCCAAACCATCCCCATGGTCACGAGGGGAATGATCAGGCTCAGTGCTAACGTTGTGACTGAAGAAATTCGAAGCCCAAACTGGATCTTTGACCAATTGTTATTCTTAGCATCGACCATTTTGAGAGGTCTCCAGACATAATCTATGAGTAAAACAAATATTGCGACTCCTCCATAGAAAAGAGCCTCAGTGAAAAATAAGATGAGAAAATCTGCAAAAGAATAATTTGATATTCAATACAGCAAATCTCAACCACATGAATGTCAGCATATCCCATCTGAGGAAGCAATATTACAGTTAGCATGAAAAATGAGATGGAAAGAGAATACGTACTTGAAAACAAAAAGGAGATGAGTAGGTCTTAATACTAACTGAGGTTATAAAACAAGCACAAGTTAAAACTTACAAGCCACATAACAAATATAGGCAAGAAGGCTTTTGCATATAAACTTGAAAAATAATATTGGCCTCATGGTATCAACGTTATTGTTTTACTAAGTCAAACAAGAAGAAGAATAGCAAGCAAGGAAAAGATGTTCATATGAATTTTATTGAGAAGCATATGATATATTACAATAAGAATTTCTTTAGTGTGCATCAAGGACAGAACCCTGTATAGCTGAAGCTTTCACTATAATAAATGTTAGTTGATACTTCGCCCCGTGCTTCTTCTTTTTTTTTTGCCCCAACTGAGATTTTTTTCATGTGCTTTAGCCACCTCTAAAACTGAAAAGCCCGCTTGGTCTCCCACCCGCTAATATAATGAATCGCTCGCAGGCCCTAAAATTTTTTTCCTCTCCCTCGCCCGTTCCGCCTGCAATGCAACTCGACGACTTCGCTTTGGTCCGCCTGCTCCGCCAAGCTGGAGCTGAATCTAATCGTATTTTTCCTCTTAGATCTACGAATGCCATGGTCATCCGCCTGAGATCTCCCAATCTCCTCACCGCCGGCCTTGCTATTGTCATCCTCATCGCTGCACCGATGTCCGCGTCAGAGTCCGATGACAAGGTACTATGCTTGATCCTTATCCTAGTTATTTGATTGGATCTTTTGTTTGTGGGAGCTTTAGTTCCTCTTTGACCCTATGCATGTATTCCACCTTATTCACTCCCACTTGAGACGAGATTTTTTAAATCTGGAGAAGTGCTATGTAGAGTTCTTGAAAAGAAAGGAGTCAATAATGCTTATATTCAAATCATTAAAGATATGTATGCAGGAGCTATTACTTGTGTTCAAACACAATGTGGATTGACCAAGTATTTTCCTATTTCGGTTGGGTTACATCAAGGATCAGCCTTAAGCCCATATCTTTTTGCTTTAGTCTTGGATGTTCTCACTAGACATTTGCAAGAGGATGTACCTTGGTGTATGTTTTTTGCTGATGATATTCTTCTTGTTGATAAGACTAGAGAGGGAGTTGAAGGTAAACTTGAATTATGGAGGTCAACCTTAGAGTCTAAAGGTTTTCGCTTGAGTAGATCTAAAACGGAATATATGGAGTGTAATTTTAGTAGTAATAGACCTAGTGAGGGGATTGTGACTTTGGGCGATCAAGTCATTAATAAGAGTACACGTTTTAGATATCTTGGATCTATTGTTCAGAGTGATGGTGAAATAGATGGGGATATTATCAGCAGAATTCAAGTTGGATGGTTGAAGTGGAGGAATGCATCGGGCTTGTTATGTGATAGAAATGTACCCCTCAAACTTAAGGGAAAATTCTATAAGATGGTAGTGAGGCCTGCAATGCTTTATGGTGCCGAATGTTGGCCTTTAAAAGAGAAGCATAATACTAAGTTAAGTGTGGTAGAGATGAGGATGCTCAGGTGGATGAGTGGCTTTACCCTTAGAGATATGATACGAAATGAGCATATACGTGAAAAGGTTGGAGTAGCTCCAGTAGAAGATAAGATTAGAGAAAGTCGCCTTAGATGGTTTGGTCATATAAAACGGCGGCCTTGCGATGACCCGGTTAGGAGAGTAGAGGTATTAGATTTGACTTATGTTAAGAAAGGTAGGGGTAGACCTAAAAAGACTTGGTTAGAAAATATTAGGAATGACCTTTCTTTATTAGATTTAAATGAGAATTTGACTTTTAATAGGACACAATGGAGAAAAAGGATTCATGTAGCCGACCCCACGTAGTGGGATAAAGGCTTGATGTTGTTGTTGTTGTTGATGGCATTATTATACTCTGTCACTATCACAAGCAGTAATTTCTTTTCATCACAACCATTCAGATGTAACCATTTCATCCTCTTACCACCATTTGACGAAATTTATTGTTTATTTTGTGCTATCACATGCTCCTTATATATGGTTGCATTTTACTATAGTAAACTAGGAACAAAAGTTATCGTCTTCTTTGTTAATTTTGTTATCTTCTTTCATCAGCTTTACATGTTAGTAATACAACTTAATACATTATGGTGTAAGTATAACTATGTTGCTAATTTTTACATGAGGTGGAAATCAAATATTTCTAAGGGCAAGTAACGTATCATTTTCTTAAGCTTTTTAATAATTTTGTATTCATATATCAAATATTTTTTTGATGGTGATGTACTATTAGTAAAATGCAGTGGAGGAGAGAAGAATTTCGAACAATTGATACCAATTAGCTCCGATTTCTGCTCATCTCCAAATCCCATGTACCAATTTGCTCCGATTTCTACTCATCTCCAAATCCCATATATTCTACTTGCATCAATTTCTAAGGGCTTTTATTGTTGACTCTTTTTCTCATAATCATAGATTTTGGATGTTTTGCCTATTTACCCTCATTCCTTCTCAATTTTAACAATTGTAATACAATAATATTTTGTTTTGAGTTTTTTCTTATATAATTTTTTATTTTTTTGTAAATATGGTGGTTGTTTTGCCTGTGTAATTCAAAATGGATCTAAGCATTGATCAATAAAGAAGCCCCTGATAACTAAATTAAATGTGAAAAAAATAAGAATGTTTAGATAGATTAGTGTAATATATAAACAAGCAAATGACATATTGATAAATGATTAAAGTAGATGGACAATAGTATGTGGCACGTTTGACATGTAAAAATAATAGAAGAAAAATAGGTAAAGTAAAATGGAAGGATTATGTAGGAAAAAGGAATGCATCCAAAATGACATTGTTAGAAATTAAATGTGAAAAAATAAGAATGTTTAGATAGATGCGGGTAATATATAAACAAACAATGACATATTGAGAAATGATTAAAGTAGAGGGACAATAGTATGTGGCACGTTTGACATGTGTAAATAATAGTATAAGGATAGGTAAAATAAAATGGAAGGTTTATGTAGGAAAAGGAATGCACCCAAGGCGACATTGTTAGAAATACAACAAAAGGTTTGTGTTAATTAGAGTTATTTACATAACACTCAATAAGAAGGAATAATAAAGGAAATTTCATAAAGCCAACCCCAAATTGCTATCATTAAAGCTTATGATGATGATGACCTATGGTGCACCGATAATTCTCCTCAAATAGGCGTACAGTTCTGACACATATCCGAAACGAAACGTGTCTGACACGCCTATGGAACGTGTCAGACACGCCAAAAATATGTCCAATTAAAAAAATTTAAATACAAATCAGACACGTGTGCCTTATAAATTTTATGAAATTTTATTTTTAAATATAATTTATTGTATTTAAATTTTTATTTATTTAAAATATAAAAACTTGATGTTGTTGTTGTTAAAATATAAAAAATAATTTTTTTTATTTTCTATCCACAACACCAAATCAATCACCTGCATTCAATATTTCATTTATTGAATATTCTCATTTTTATTTCTGTTTGGCGAGTTGCGACTTTGGTTTCACAACAATGCTCAATATCATCTCAACATTAACGTCTAAGGTCGTTACAATATCAATATTTCAAAACCATCTCAACATCAAAGTCTGACATTATCTTGACATTTATGATCGACGCTAGCAATTCTACACCCACAAATTGACACCTCATATTTCCAACATCATATTAACATCAACGACCAATGTCATCTCAACATCAACGACAGACGCCCTCTTGACATCGACAACCCATACTGCATAATTAATGCCCGACTCTCGATAGCATTGTTGTCTCCTCGCTCGATGCCTAGAACATGGCATCGACGCCCGACTCTCAACATACTAATATTAATCATTTTAAGAACAAATTCTACTTAAATGACTTATTATTTTTAATTTATTTTAAATATTATATTTATTCAATTTTAATACACTTTTTAAAATATAAAATATTATAATATTGTATCCAACCTGTGTCTGTGTCGTATATTTTCAATAATTGACGTGTCCCACAACTGTGTCGTCTGGTGTCCATGTCGTCGTGTCCGTTTCTATGCATCATAGATGATGACAAAAGACTTGTAGGTTTGGTGGGCGGAAAAAAAAGGCATTTTCCTTTAGATACATTATATCTAATGTTGTCATAGATCAATTAGGGAAATATAAATTGCTTTACACCAACATAAGCCAGTATAAGTTAATACAACATCATTCCAGACAATTTGAATAGTTGATCTACATACCAATGATACTGTAGACTGTATTAGGCTTCAATTGCCTTATATTTGTTCAACAAACCATATATACTGTAGTAGGCTTCAACGAATTTATAACTCCAAAAATTGTGTTAGATTGGAATAAATTTAAGATGCGTATCAACTACCACGTGGGCAATGACATATCAAGTTTAATGGAAGATATGCATAGGGCTAGAGAGCAAGCATTCCTGTAGAAAGTTTGGTTGCAGCATCTAATCATACTGCGTTGAAGATATTCATTCACCTTACTTGAGAAAAGCATAGAAAATACTATAAAGTCAATCATTACTGAAATGAAATGGTATAGGAAGAATCTCAAATTAATCCAATATTTGAGAGACCTGTGACCCATGTTGCTGGCTGCATAAAAAGACACAGAAAAAGGGAAGGGGCATAGAAATAGTAGGAGACGAGGGATTTAAAGAACAAGAAGTAACAGCTAGCAGCTTAAACTAATATTAGAAGAGAACTGAACAGGAAATAACATCTACTTTGGTATGATATTTTATAAAGAACATTTGCCTATTAACATGCTAAGAGTCTAATGATGATGATGACAATAGTTGCATTATCGCATACCATACCATAATTCAAAACCTTCAGTGATCTAATCTCGCCAGTGAACAAAATGCACTTGATAAAAAATTAAAAGCAAATTGGAAAAAAAAATGAAATATTTGTTTAACTATTTTCTTCTTGACATCAATAGAAATGAATAGGTAGCTGAACAGGACTAGTTCTAACAACCAAAAAACTGATGAAGCATCAACCTGTTAACAGTGAATCCTCAAAAAAAGCAGAAATTATCCTCCGTAGGTAAAGTGATGGGAGAACCAGGAAAGCCACCAGCACCGTTGGTCCAATAAACCAAAAGATCCTGGACTTTTCCTTGCCCAGGCTAGATCCAGGAATTTCTCCTCTCCTTTCATATGGAAGGCCATGGAATGAAATAAATCCTGGTTTTCCAGTAGTTCTTTCAACAGGGAGTGATAAGCTGCTTTCTGTAGATGAATCCTCAGTAATGATATCCAGTTCTTCTGGATCCACAGTGTCCAGCTTCAGTGTAGTATAAGTAGACTGATCCTCAGAAATAGCAGAGCAAGTCAGGCCTCTTGCCAAAAACCCTAATTTTGATTTTGAGTTTCCTTGTACAATTGGAAATAAGTTTCCAACTAAAATCAATGAGAAAGTAATGAGCAGTGCTAAAGACATAATCTCCAAGCTCGTCAAAAGTACTCAAATTTAGAAAGATACCCTTGAAGCAATTTAACTCTTGTTTCCCATTTTTACAGCCTTCTACACCTTGCCAATGAGTTAACTGGAAAATAAGGTCAACAAATTTATGTTTTATTATATATGTGAGATAATGATAACCCCACGTTAATTAATTGGACTACTATTGTAGCACAATGAAACTCAATGCAACAAAAACATAAAAAGAAAGAAGTTGAAGAGTAATACTGAAAAACTAACCAGGAAATTACACCAGTAAACTATAATTGACATGGATATTTCCTATTTAGTTAGAATACAAATATAGCTACAAAACAATGAACTCGTACCTGCTATTAAAACTAGGAATAATCAAATGTTTTCCTATGACCAAATTTGTACTAATTCATCTCACCCAACTTCTTTCTTTTTCCAGTTTTTTGTTAAGGTTGATGGTGTACACAAGTTTTACATTTTTTTTCTTTGTCCATGAAAAAAGGAAAAGCTTTACAAAAAAAAAATTCCCATTTTGTGCAACAGCCAACCAGAATTTTCTTATAAAAAGAAGAGCAACACTTCAATCATACGAAAAACCTATCAAAAATACAATTTCTTCCATTCTAGGCTTTCCACTGCTTTGAACTTTATCAGTCTTGGCTAGTTCGATTTTCATCGTAGTCACTTGGTCCAGAGTAAAGATTCCGGTTGACCAAGTGAACTCACAAACTCTCAGACTATAGCTACATTGATACTTTCCATTATTTAGTCCTACCCCAAGCTTCGCAGATCTTGTTCTACTTTCCTCAATATTCCTTATTCAATTGTTTCCTTTATAGATGGGGATATTATTAGTAGAATTTAAGTTGGATGGTTGAAGCAGAGGAATGCTTCGGGTCTGTTGTGTGATAGAAAAGTACCACTCAAACTTAAGAAAAAAATTTATAAGATGGTGGTGAGACTTGTAATGCTTTATAGCGCAGAATATCAGACATTAAAAGAGAAGCATAATATTAAGTTAAGCGTTGCTGAGATGAGGATGCTCAGGTGGATGAGTGGATTTACTCTTAAAGACATGATACAAAACAAGCATATCCATGAAAAGGTTGGAGTAGCTTCAATGACAAATAAGATAAGAGAGTGTCGCCTTAGATGGATTGGTCATGTAAAATAGTAGCCTTCTGATGATCCTATTGGGGAGAGTAGATATATTAGATTTGGCCTATGTTAAAAAAGGTAGGGGTAGAGCTAAAAAGACTTGGTAAGAAAAGATTAAAAATGACATTTTTTATTAGATTTAAATGAGTATTGGACTCTTAACAGGACACAATGAAGAAAAAAAATTCATATAGTCGGCTCCACATAGTGGGATAAAGGCTTGATGTTGTTGTTGTAACTGCTTCCTTTATAATAAAGGACAGTAATTTGTGAAACATAAATTCTATCCTTTACCTAATTGGGCCCTGTTGGTATCGATATACTAGGAGTGGTCCTTAAATTTATATAGCTCGAAAAATGTCAGTTTGAAGAGAGCGAGCGAGAGCGAGCGAGCAAGAGAGAGAGAGAGAGAGAGAGAGAGAGAGAGATAAGGGCCACAATCATGTATTGGCGAGCTTGAGAACAATCTGGCAACCAAGTCATGGCTATGTGTGCTTTCCACAAGTCCACACAAATCACAATGCTCACCTGAGTCCTATGGCCATAGGCTTTCCAATATCCGATTTGTGGGAACAATGAGGATTATTTCTCATACGGGCTCATGCTTGTAACTTCATGACCTAGAAGCTCATCAAGGCCTACACAAACTCACAATTGAGAATTGCAAAAGTGGGAAAGATATCTACACCTCACTGGAGGAGCATCCAATTACGATGATTTTTTTCAATAAAGTTGAAACTTATTTCCCTTTATTAGCAAGAAGGAAAACTACTGGGAAGGGATATGACATATTTATCTTTTTCAGAGAGTAAAAGGGTTGGAATTGATCTTGAATGCATTAGAAAAGCTCAATGAAACATGTATATGTCATACATAATTACATGATTCTTTCAGCTACCAAAATGCTCTTAACATTTTAGTATTTTACAGACATATATACTAGAATGAAGGTTTAAAACTAAGATTCTATATAACACTAAACCCATCAAATACACAAAAAAATAAAAACCCTAAATGCAAGACTTCAACGACTCAATCCAAGGACAAACCATCATTTCACAGCTCCTAAAATTACGCAGCTCACTTCATGTGTTGGTTGGGAGTTTTGACTACCAATCACGAGGTTTTGGGTTAAAAGCTCACTTATGTGTGTGAGTTTGGCTTAATTCCCTCAAAAGTCTCAAAAAAAAAAAAATTCTACTCGCATAGAGTTTCCTGCAAGGAATTAGCAAGACCCTAAAACTGCAGAGTTA
The DNA here is from genome assembly GCF_001605985.2 of Dendrobium catenatum. NCBI lineage: Eukaryota > Viridiplantae > Streptophyta > Magnoliopsida > Asparagales > Orchidaceae > Dendrobium > Dendrobium catenatum. The sequence continues at coordinate 209,313 of NW_021319831.1, read as the reverse complement.
AAACAAATAAACAAAATTAATCTTCAACTCAGCATATTAACATTAACTGAAGTTAAATAAAAAAGACAAAGCATGTTAGCATTTTCTTTACTTTAGCTTCTTTTAATCAAAGAACTCGGGGCTAGCAATAAAAGAATCAGAAAGTAAGATGAAAATATTTGCCTTCAAATTTCCATAAAGAAAAGCACCGGAGCGGGGGGCCGAAGAACAGGAGAAGATAGAAGAGGGCGCCACTAAGACTGCCATGTATTGTTCCACCACAGGCTAAATTCCGCCGAAAAATAAGCTCAAAATCTCCATTTTTGCAGGTTTAGAAACGAACTAGCGGAGCTCCAGAGATTGCAAGAGGCTAATTTGGAGAATTTGAAATTCAGCAAAGGAGGAAGAAGACAGATTCGATTTTCTCGATTTTTTAGGGAAGATAATATGCTATCAGATTTTGGCCATTTGATGTTCAGTGCTTTTCGAGTTCTAGAAGCGGCGGCGATGCCCTGCTAGACCGCATCTTGACCGTTGAATCTGCGAACTGGTTAAATTTCAAGCTGAACAGTAAAAAAAAAAAAAGTTCCTTTGAAGGATTAGATATTATAATTTGAAAATTTTATTTTATATGTATCATAATATATATAATTATTTATTTATTTTTAAAGAAATATATCTAAAAAATATCTTTAAATGAAATTATTTTGAGATAGCAATATGAGGGATAATTTTTAAAAATAGTTGCACAAATACTTGTTTATGATTGTGATCATCATCTTCTGAATAACATCTTTATTCCTTTGAATGTTCATAACTTTGTTGTAAAAACTTCAATACAAACCTTTTTCAATAGAGACATACTTTCAATTAATTTTTTGTTATCTTCAAAAATATCTTTTATAGCTTTTACATTAAACTCCTCTAATTTCAGTCTATCTATATGAGTATGTTTATGTGCATAGAAAGTTAAAATCCTAGCAAAACGAATTCGAACCATGCTCGAATATAGTTTGAATGAGATTCTTTTATGAAAATAGGATTCATATTATGATGGTCTAATCTTTCTATGAAATTCTAAAAGGTTTATGCATGAGGTTCTTAACCGAATAAGTTTTGATCTAAATCCGAACAATATTTGAACTCCATTAGAACTTGTTCAAACTTTTTAAAAAAAAGTTCTAATAGGCTTTGAATAAGCTATAACAACATATTATAACACTCAAATTCTGACATATGTCTTGAAAGTTTGCAATTAGAACAAAGGGCAACAAGCCTCAAGACCATCAGTCCGTGATAGACTGCGTTCAAAAAGCATGAAAAGGGTGGGTATAGGTGGGTACGGAATCTCAGAAGTCATCAAGGGTGGGTGTGGGCGGGCGAAGCCCGTCCGAGTAAAGCATGGGTACCCAACAAGGATCTCACGTAGGGCTTTGCTACTTACATAATAAATCAATTAACATGAATCAACTACATAAAGTATTGAGAGAATAAACAAAATAGTATGGTTTAAACATATTTGAACCATGTTCAAGCTAGGTTCGGACATGGTTTGATTGTAGTTTGAATAAAGTTTGAACGTGGTTCAATTAAACGTGGTTGGAACATGCTTCTAGATTTTTATTATTTATTTTTTTATTCTAGAAATTAATATGATCTTTATTGCATTTTAGGGTTTATATTTTAGTATGCGAACAAGTTTAAGAACTATAATAATTTCATATCATATTCTTATTTTAAACATAGGTTTTCCTTTACTGTGTCCTTCATGTTGTAATGAGTGCATTTCAAACCTAAATAATTAATCATGAATAAAAAAATGGTTGGAATATAGAGATTATCATCAAGAAGCTTCATCGTAGAATAATTACATGAATTAAATGTTCCTTATCAAAAGCTAAAAATGAATCACATGGATTCAGGCATGTTACACACATAAGTAAACATGGGCGGAGGGAGGGGGGGCACGTGCCCCCCCCCCCCAAAAAATGATAAACCTCTTGTTAGCTTTCATTTTATTCATTAATGCTTTTTCCATTTCAAGCCTTCAATCCATCTTTTACCTGGGCCATGCAATGCTTCAGCTGCTGTAGAGGGAGAGACAAATGGTGTAAAATATTGAGAGAGAGAGAGGAATGAGTTTTCATTGTGGACTGAAATGATGAAAACATATGTTGACTTAGAGTTGGATGCAGGTTTATTTAATTAGTTATTATTTAAAACATTTAATTATTTAAATATAATTTTATTAAAAATTTTATCATTAATTAACTATTGATTATCGAATAATAATTATTAAATATTAAATTACCATCCAACTATCTAATTATTTTTTGCAGTGCTATTTATCTAATTAATTACTGTGAAGGGTTTTGTTTTTCCTTGCTCTTTTTGCGCAACAGAAATGCTGTGACCGCGCACTCATGACAGCACACCCAACCAAATCCATAGTATATTCAGTTCCTCTCTCCACTTACATAATTAAAGTTGTTTATTAATCCAAAGAAGCCATCAATATTTTTTTGTGGACACATGAAAAAAAAACAATGGTTTGTTTTCCCCTTTACTCTCATCTCGCAACTCACGAGTCATGACCTCGAGCACGACTTTCATTTTTCCTTTCGCTCCTTTATCGCCCCCAAACGAAGGTCGTCCGTGGTAGATGTTTATGTCTTTTAAGCTCTAAGGATCATGTTATTTTCATTCTTAATTTTGATCATACAGCTCCTCTTGGCTTTGATAATGAGACAATAAATGGAACTATTTTAATTTATTATAACCTTCTGAATGAGACGACAAATATAACTATTTTAATTTAGGCCCCCCCTGAACATAATTTCTGGCTCCGCCACTGTAAGTAAATATACTTTTATTTCATCATATCTATTTTTGAGCTCATGAAGTTGAATATATATCACTGTGTAAAATAGTTCAATTTGATAATAATATTTATTTATGATTGCTTGAGTGTTTCTCCTTGACCTTCCTCACATCATAAAAGTATCATTCATATCCAAAACAACTATATTATTTTTCTCAAAAAATAAATAAACTTCTTGAAGCAAAATATATCAACAATTATGTCTCATTTTTTGGAGTCTTTGCTTAGATATGTTTACCGAATTTATGTTACAACTCATCCCAATATGACCCACTAACAATATAATTCAAATAATGTTGAATGGAGACAAACCAAGTGTAATGCCTAGCAAAGTAGGATGCAGTTATACCTATTTTGACTATGTCTAGTAAGAACAATGAAGTGAAATTTTTGCACTCCTTCCCCCATTTACTTATAGAGTTAATTTAAGAAACACAAGCTAAAACACTCCAATTAATTATATCTTGTAGTTTCCTAGCCTCCTTAGATTTTACTCTAAGAAGGAACTAGAGAAGTACTAAAAAGAAGTATTAAATTTAACACAAGTGATTAAACTCTCTCACAAACATAACATCACAACTATTTATAAGACAATACAAAATAGTCTATGGTGCTAGAATGCTTGAAAGAGTGGCACATAAGTGCCCTTGAAATGAATTAATGCCTCGACACTAAAAATTTTTCACTTTCGTGGTGCTTGTTAATATGGATTAGTTACTTCATGAATAGTTATGTTTCTTCACTGAGAAAATATGATCCTTATAAGTTACAACTATAATGCCATTGCATTATTAACATTCAACCATTATCAAGCCCTGTGGACCTCTGAAAGGACACTGCTCAGCTACCGAGTACATAGGGTATATGACCACACCACCCCGAGGGATAGAGACAATCGCAGACCTTTGCGCTCTTCATAAGCAGGCCAATGGGAGGGCAGATTATATCCTACATACAATCAACCATTGAGGATAGAAGCTATCGCTAGTGCACTCCGATGGGTGATAATATACATGACTTGATCAATGTCACTGGATTTTCTCCACCTGATACATCAACTCAAGTGGGGTTTATTTATTGTGGAATTCCATTTCCCATGGACGCAAGCCCCCTGGTTAATTACATCTCAGGTCGGAGCTTGAGAATACTCTCGATTAAGGATCCGATATTATTCTTCTCAAAAAAAGGGACTGGCACAAAAAGAGAGACTATGGAAGTTCCTACTCAAAAGGATAGAAAGGGCACACCTCAGCTTAACCAACATGCATAGTCACTACAAGAAAAATAGCCAATACCGGCAGTTTTTTCTGGCGGTTTAGAAGGTTACACTGGCGGTTTTCAGTTATACCAGCGGCTTGTCGGCGGTTCATAAACCTCCGAAAAAATTGGCGTATGAAAAAATTCACCGGCGGTTGTTGACCTCATGTTTGTATGAGGTCATTGAGACTCTTCCAGACTCTAGATTAATCTAGACCCTAGGATCTGCTCTAGAGCTTAGGATTCATCCATACTCTAGATTCCAAATCCTAGAACCATTCTAGATTCCAAATCCTAGGATCCTTCTAGATTCTAGATCTTAGAGTCCCTCTAGACCCTAGGACCAATCCAGCCCTCTGATCAATTCAAGTCTTAAATCAATCCAAGCTTCAATCAATTCAAATATCAAAACAATCCTGACCTCAATCCATGCCAGATCTCAACTCAATTTTGAGTCTCAATCAAAACCAGACTTCAGTTCAGTTTAAAACCCAAACTTCAGTTAAAACTCTAATCCTGCACCTGTCCAACTTCAACCTTATCCTACCACTCATGATCATGCCAAATGATCACAAATGATATGGATAATTCAAATCCAGTCATTCAAACCCATAATCCATTTCAATTCCAAAAAATCCAAACTCAAATCCAAGGTTCGAAGGCTTGGTCCTGAAGGCCTTTTTCATTAATTTTTCAAATACTTTGAAACCCGGTCAAATGACCTCTGATTCAGGGTCTGTTAGTTGCATACTGATGGGACATGTCTTTAGAGGCTACCCTTAAAATTTGGGCCTATTCTGAGGTCTCTAACCCCAGAATCTAAATCAAAATCCAAAGGCTGTAAAACCTTTAAATATTTACAGCATATGCCACTGGACCTGCCACCTTGAAGATTCTGACCCTAGAGCCTTCACCAAAGCCTATAATCAATTCCATACCATTAATCCTGATATGTTGATAAATAAACTGTATTTTTCTGGACTCATTTCAGCCCCTAGTAACCATGAGCCCAAGAATGACCAGAATACCCCTATGAGGGGCTCAAATAGGGATTTCAAACCAAACGACCTCCAAATTGAGTACAACCACTTCTAGAAATTCTCAAATTTTAAACCAAACATGTTGGGCCCATTTCTAGGCTTTGGGTCAACCTGGTTGACCAAGTCAACACAGTTGACCCAAATGGCCCTTTAAGGGTCCAAATAGGTGTTTTGACCCAATGGCCTCTCTAGGCTTTGAAACCACTTTCATTAGTCCTGAAATGTCATTTCAAATCTGTTGAGCCCAAACCCAGACCCTGGGTCAACCTGGTTGACCAACTCAACCCAGGTTGACCAAGCAGGCCCTTAAGGGTTCAAATAGGGATTTTAACTGAATTGACCTTCTCAAATCTGGGGACCACCTCCAATGGTCTCCAAATATTATTTCAAATTTGTCCAGTCCAAACTCGCCCCTTGGGTCAACCTGGTTGACTCAGTCAACATGGTTTGACCCAATGAACCCTTAAGAGTTCAAATGAATCATTTCGACCCATTTAACCATATCAATATCTTCAAACCCTTGAAATCATTCCATTCAATGTCTTGAATATTTCTAAGCATATTTTGAGTTCAACCCAACTTGAGTTGACCAAGTCAACCCTCAATCCTTGGTCGATTCTTGATGGCATCGGTTCCTATTTTCCCTACCCTTGACTTTTGACTTTTGACCCTTGACCAAACTATCCCAAATGACTTCTTACTTCCCTAAATGCCACATCACCAGCTTTGACTTTGTTAACTGGTCAAACCAAGTCAACAAAGCCTTTAAATCCTTTTTTTTTAATTGGTCAAACCTCCTATTTGACCTCAAAGAGTGTGGGCTTAAGCTTGGACCTTCTCCAACCCGTAACCTTGACCTCTCCTATGCCACATCAACAGCCATTGACCAGTTGACTGGTCAAGAGAGTCAAGACCCTTTTAAAACCCCCTTTCATGGTCAAAGCCCTACTAAATCCCTTTTTCTTCATATATCACATGCCTAAGCTCCCCTTTTTACTTTATTTCTCTGATTAACCCCTTTTTAAGCTGCTCTAAGGGGCTGGTTTAGGCAATTTAGGCAATGTCTCCTCCCACTCATCCCAAGTCCACCCAATAGTAATAAGGCGTGTCCAGCCTTTAGGGCAGCCTTCCAACGTTTCCAAGGGCATGTGGCATTATCTGGAGAGCTTATGAGTCGATCACAGCCGTTCAAATCGCCTGGAGACGTTTGAATAGAGAGAAAACGTCTAAAAAGGCATGATTTTGAACCCTAGCATTCTCTCACCGTAAAAAAACCTTCTCCAGCTGAACTCTCGTTTCCTCTGAGTTCTCTTGAGTCCTCCACTTACATCCCCACCCAAACTCCGGCGGTCAAAGCCTTCTCCGACGATCTTCCGGCGATCTAAGGTCCAATCC
>NW_021319831.1:198868-202661 GCF_001605985.2 Dendrobium catenatum | reverse complement strand
TACTCAACCAGAGACTCTCCCGGCTTTTGCTTTTCAATCACAAGATTGCCCACGGTGGTGCGTTATTGCGCTCCAGAAAATCTCTTAAGAAAGAGGTTTTCTAGCTCGCTAAAGGTTCTTATTGAACCGTTGGGCAGATCGGCGTACCATTCAAAGGCAATGCTGGATAGACTACTCACAAATTGACGAAATAGTAGAGCATCTGACCCCCCTGCATTGCAATAGCTTGCTCAGAAGTGGATCAGATGCTGTCTCGGATTTTCAATTCCAGTGAAAATTTTAAAAGTTGGTGGCACAAAGCCCTTTGGGTAAGGAACTAAGTCATATTCTTCGGGGTAAGGTCTACCCTTTGGAATAGTCACGGTTCCTTGCGAAAGGGCTAAGGCCTCCCTTACCTGGTCCTCAATTAGTTGCTTAATATCCTTCTGAAGCGGAATCGGAGGAGCGGTGGAAAATGTGGAGTAAACTGGAGGTGCTTCTACCAGACAAGGAAGGGTCACAGGTGGTGACTCGAGAGGTTTGGAACTAAATTCTGCCCTCTTAGCCTTTTCTGTGAGCTCTCGAGCTGACTGCTGAACTTTAAGAGACTCTTGCTGCGACTTATCCAACTTTTCTTGCATCTCCCTAACTTGTGACATCATACTTGCAAGCTGAGTCTCCAAGTTCTTTATGTGCTCTTCATCTCTGGCCTTTACAGACTCATTTGAATCTGACTCAACAGCATGTGAATCATCATCTCTAGCAGATCGACGTTTGCTGGGCTCAGCTTCTTTATTAGATCCCCTAGTCTCAACCATATGAATACTACCAACATAATCATCTTCATCTCCAAGGAGATCATCCAACTCAGGGTCAAAAGAGGCCATTCCCTCTTTATTCAACAAAATATTTCTTATTTCTTGAACTACCTCCTCGACCGATCTGTCTCCAATTGACTTAGGATCGAGGGGTAAGTATCCCTTATACTCAGCCATATCGAATAATTCTTCAGAATCTAGGAGGGCAATGATTTCTGTAAGTTTTGGATTAGGATCTAGTTGAGACTTTATATCCGGTTCATCTTCCATTTCTAGATCCTGGTGAATTCTCTCCTCTTCGACTATCCTAGAACTGGTAGTCAAAAGAGTGGCATCCTCTACGGAGAGAGGGACATATACCTCGGGGGGAGAAGCAGGAGCCTGTAAAGTGATAGCTCCTACATCTGGCAAGGTAAGGTCCTCAGACACCTAACTACGGAGCCTAGGAATGACAATCGGACCTTAGGGATCATCAACTGGGGCAACAGGGGTGGTGACTATTAGATCTTGAGCTAGACTGGCTGTGGTAGGACTGTCAACTGCAACAACCGGGGTACTAGTCTGGACATCCATTAAGTCAACTGAAACTGAAGTAGAGTTGACTGAAACTCATTGGAGCTGCAAAATGAACTTAGAAGTTCTAGGAGGTGGTGGCAGACTCTCCAACCTAGTTCTCTTTGGCACGTATTTATTGTCAGGAGATTTGGGTCTTTTCCCTTTAACATCTACAGATTTTTGGATCTCAACCCCTTTTGGCTTAACAATCACTGAGGCCAACTTCACAGGTTTAGAAGGGGGTACCGGGGGTCTACCAGTAGAATGGTCGCCTCTCTCGGACCCAGTCAACACGATACCCTCCGTTTGAGAGGACGGAGGGCGTGGCACCCAATGATATCCATCAACCAGCACTAAAGTAGCAGGCTGTCTAACATACTTCTTATTCTTCCTGACGAATTATGGGGTCAAATTCTTTGCCTCAGACACTTCTTCCCTCAACACCTCTTTTTGGAAGTGATGTGAGATCACTCCCTTTAATTGTTTTACATACTCCTCCTTAGTTTGTCCAGACTGTGCAGCACATGTATGAATTATGTTTCTTAAAGTCCTTGTCCTCTGGAGATGTTTTTCTTTCTAAGTCTTCTTATTCGAGTAGTCGACCGGGTATGGTGGGGAACAGGCTATCCTAGCTGCCCTCTCCTCCCCTTGAGCTGAAGCCAAGGGGTAAAAGAGACTCCCCTTTAGGAGGGGAGAGGAAGCAGGAATAGGTAGCTCCTCAGCAGCCTCAGGTTCTACTTGAGCTAAGGTCTTAAAGGGCACAACTCTCTTAGCCTTAGAAATCTTCTTTCTAAGTCTCCTTAAATAGTTTTTCTTCTGATTCTTAGTGGCGAAGCTAAGTCCAGAACTAGACCCTTCCTCAAAAACAGATTTGACTTCAGTGGGAGGCTCAATAACTGGTTCAGACTGTTTCTGGTCATCGCTAACTACTGGCAAGGTGGGTGCAGATCCCACAATCAACTCAACTACCGGGGGAATTTCCTTACTGCCATCCAAACTAACAATCTGGTGTCCATCCATGGAGAGCTCAAGAGTACTGAATCCCATTCCAAAAATGATAGTGCTTCCTTGGTCGTTAACAGTCGAGGTCAACTCTCGGTCGAATGAGAAAATCAATTGGCCAGCCATTTGGGATTTTCTGAAAGTTAAAGAAAATATTAAAATTAGATTTTCTTTAAAAGGGAGACGAGAGAAATAATTAATTTTTTTTTTTTGAAAGTTGAGGCCTGTAAGAAAATCTCAACCCTCCAACACATGTCAAGCAGCGAAAGATATTGCTTAACATGTATTAGTAGGGTAAAGAGACTGAATACATGCCAAAAGGTTTTCTAAAAAAATATTTGACATATGTTAGCCCACAAGGAGATCATATGGGGTAACACATAAAAACTTAGAGTTTAAGAAATTTTTTTTTGAAGAAATTTTGAATTTTGGAGGGTTTAAGGTGGGCTTTCTCACAGAATCCAAAACATAACGGACAGAGTTTCCCCTTGCCCGAAGGCTTATGGAATTGTGAGAGAACCCAGGTAGAAGGAATAGTCTAGCCCTCCCCACCCCTGGAGGTCAAAGGGGAGTGAAGGGGTTAAGACTAAGGCACTTTGAGATGTCCGAAATCAAAAGTTTTTTTTTTAATTCTTTTCAATTTTAAGGATTTATATGTTGAATGCGAAATTTATTGACCATAAATCCATAAGATTGAAAAGGATATCCAAGGACCTGATTTGACACTGTCGCCTCATAGGCTGGGCCGGGGCAGAAGGTCAAAATCAGAACGAAAATCTTATATAAAACAAATTTTAGAGGTGCGACCTCTCTTCTAATATTTATTTTATTTTAGATGTTGGCCACACTCACCCAAGAAAGAAATGAGTAAGGGACCAACAGAAGAAATGATAGTTAAAACTACCGATGAAACAAATTTCTGCCACTATTAAAGATGGGGAGAGAAATCTGGTCCCACCGGGCGTGCCATTTTTTGTTGGTGGAATTTTGAAAACATATTTTTGAAAATATTAGTTTTCTTTGAGATATTTAAAATTAAGATTTAATTATAATTCTAAAGTCGAATCGACCCACTAGAAATGTTATATCACCCCAGGGGATGAAAATAGAATTTCATAGCGGTGTTCAAGGCCTAGAATTATATGACACATCTTAAATGTCATGATCGAATTCTGAAGAAAATTTTCATACATCCCCAAAAGAACATGTTGAAATTTAACTAAACATCCGATTATGATATTTAACGAACATGATTGTCAAATTAACATCTAATGGTCTTATCGAAGAAGGATGTATCTCCCCGTAGGGAGATAACATCATTCAATGACAACCTTCCTAATATAATGACGACAATAATGCTTCTCTTTCTCCCAAAGAAATCTAATGGGTTTTTTTTTTTTGGAAAAATCAATTTTAAAATGAGGTGTGTGTGTGTGGTT
>NW_021319831.1:188201-191775 GCF_001605985.2 Dendrobium catenatum | reverse complement strand
ATGTGCTAGGACAACCAACTCTAGATCTAGGCTAGGCCGGTGTTTACTTTACTGCTGTGTGTCGAATTTTTCGTAGTTTTCACTACATGTTATGGATGAGATTACTTTGCTGTGTCTGTTTACTTTTTACTGCACTCTGTGGATGGTTGATGTGTTTGGCGACTAGATTACCCTTAGGTTAGGTACGATCTGGATGTTCACACAGTCTTTTGCAGGTGGCCACGCTCATACAGGGCAATAAAAGGGGGGCTAAGTTAATAAAAAAAGTTAATTATTATAAATGCTTGCACAGGTGCTTCAGCTGTTAAAGCCCCCAAATAATAAAGAGCGTGGCCAGTGTGTTTATTTACTTTTCTACATATATATAACTGCTTGGGAATAACTGCTTCTTATTTATTAATTGTTTAGGATAATCCTGCAGGTGAGTCTAGATTTTATTTTCAAAAAATGTAATTTGTGGAATTATTAAGTGTTGTGAAAGTTAGCCTTGAGTTGGGATATATAGGTCCAAAGCTTGGACTCCGAAGAGAAAAGGATGCCCCTAAGGGGAGTAGACCTTTTCTATTTAGAGATCCAAATTTGGGCCACACTCCTCTCTACCCAAAGGGAAAATAGTGGCCTTCCCCTTAAAGGAAGTGCCCTCTTATCCATTTGGGTAGTCCAATACGAAGAAACCAAGGAGCTTGAAGAAAAGGAGCCCAAAGAAGAACAAGACTGAAGGCTTGAAGATTGAGAATATCCCACTCAAAACTACTTGCGTCATTACTAGGTTTAGAATCCGGGTTGTTGTCAGTGGTGCCCGGCCACTTTACTTTCTGCAAAATTCTGGTTTGTAATAAGCAAGGCAACTTTGCCTATGGACATTTATTGATTAATTAATTTATATTTGATGTGTTGAATTGATTGCCTCTAGGATTGCCTGCTTTTCTTAGTTTTTTGGCGTTTGTGTGCCGCTTTTATTTTTGCCTGGACTCGTGAGGCTCGTAAGGGTGTGAGAAAGTTTTATACTCATAACTTTAAAGTTTAAAATTTTAGTGAGTCTAAATAATATAGAAAGATAACGAATCTAGGGAATTAGCCGGGGATCGACCCCGGGGTCGCATGCATATTTATGCATTATTCTTTCTTTGATTTAGACCCTTCCCCGCCTGTGGGTAGAGTCTGGATAGTCTGACCTATGAGGACGAGGTGCCGGACCTGGGGAAGTCTAGTCTTCTAAAAAAAATATTTTCTAAGCCTGTTTTTAAAATTTCAAGCATATTTGATTTGAGGTTGTTAACTAGCATGCATTGCATTAGAAATAAATTAAAAGAGTCAAAATTTTAATTTCATGGTCCTTAGCATTTTTGCACCTAACATAAGTCAAAGGGGCCAATTAGGAGAATCTATAGATGTCGGCCCCAGCTCTCCAAAACTTTAAATATAACATCCCTACCACTCTTTCATAAAAGACCGGACTCATCTCTTTTAAATCTATTAGGTGGTTATATGGCTCCCCAATCCAGTCCGGGGTAAGTCCAGGCATTGCACTACATTAGTTAGGTTTGGACGACTGTGGTCTAGTGTCCAAATTAGACTTAGGATCCGGGGCAGATTTTTTATTATAAGACCCCAAATTTCCGGAATATAATCCCAAATTTCTAATAAAATGCTCAACCCTAATTAAAGCTTCATTTCAGTCCTAAAACATAAAGCCCAACACTTAGATTAAGTTAGTACACTTCCGGATGGTTCTGGAATCTCAAAGTGTCCCCTACCTCTCTTCCCTCGATTCTGTTAATAAATGTTCAATTTTGATCCATTCTCTCTTTGATTTTCCAAAAATCCCATTCATTTTTGATATCACTCCAAGAAAATCTAACAAAAATTCTGCCATCATTTTAATCAAGAGTTTTCGTAGGAGATTCTATCTACCTACGATATAATTAACTACGAGGGCTTGCGCTCGTAGGAGATTTGGAACCACACACGCACCTGATTTCAAAATTGATTTTCCAAAATCCCATTAGATTTATTTGGGAGAAAGATAAAAAGATGATTGACGCTATTACATTAGGAGGATGTCATTGAATGGTGTTATCTTCCTTCGGGGAGATACACTCTTCTTTGGTAAGACTATTGGATGTGAATTCGACAATCATATTCCTTAAATATCATAATCGAATGTTTAGTTAAATTTCATCATGTCCTCTCGAGGCCATATGGAATTTTTCTTTAGAATCCGATCATGATATTTAAGGTGAGTCCCATAATTCTAAGCCTGAACACCGCTGTGAAATTTTATTTTCATCTTCCGGGGTGATATAACTCTTCTAGCGGGTCGATTCGACTTTAGAATTAGAATTGAGTCTTAATTTCAAAATCCCCAAAGAAAACTAATATTTTTCAAAACCAGCTTTCAAAATTCCACCAACAGGAGCATGGTTTGGAATTTGAAGTTTATGTATGACATAAAAAATGAGCTCAACACTAATCTACATAGTGAGCTGAACACAATTAATTTTGTGATTTGACAATTTGAAGTCATTGATGTTGTCACTAGACATTTGCAAGAGGATGTACCTTGGTGTATGCTTTTTACTAATGATATTCTTCTTGTTGATAAGACTAGAGAGGGAGTTCAAGGTAAACTTGAATTATGAAGGTCAACCTTAGAGTCTAAAGGTTTTCGCTTGAGTAGATCTAAAACTGAATTTATGGGGTATAATTTTAGTAGCAATAGACCTAGTAAGGGGATTGTGACTTTGGACGATCAAGTCATTAATAAGAGTACACGTTTTCGATATCTTAGATCTATTGTTCAGAGCAATGGTGAAATAGATGGGGATATTATCAGCATAATTCAAGTTAGAGGTTTGAAGTGGAGGAATGCATTGGGCTCGTTGTGCGAAAGAAAAATCCCCCTCAAACTTAAGGGAAAATTGTATAAGATGGTGGTGAGACATGCAATGCTTTATGGTGCCGAATGTTGACCATTAAAAGAGAAGCATAATACTAAGTTAAGTGCTGCAGAGAAGAGGATGCTAAGGTGGATGAGTGGCTTCACCCTTAGAGATAGGATACAAAATGAGCATATACGTGAAAAGGTTGGAGTAGCTCCAGTGGAAGGTAAGATTAGAGAGAGTCGTCTTAGATGGTTTGGTCACATTAAACGGAGGCCTTTTGATGACCCGATTAGGAAAGTTAAGGTATTAGATTTGAATTATGCTAAGAAAGGTAGAGGTAGACCTAAAAAGACTTGATTAGAAAATATTAGAAACGATCTTTCTTTATTAGTTTTAAATGAGAATTTGATTTTTAACATGACACAATGATGAAAAAAGATTCATGTAGCCGACCCCACTTAGTGGGACAAAGGCTTGATATTGTTGTTATCATTGTAATTGACAATCAATAGATTCTTATCCATGAATAAACTTATCCCTATCATAAGGTTCCACTATTCTACATTCTTGTACTGCAAAAGCCCCCTCCTTAATAGTAGAATAGCCTATACAATTAGTGTTGTCATGCATCAATGAAGACAATCACAATATTTCTAATGTGTGAATCAAAACAAGAATTCTTCTTTACA
>NW_021319831.1:180871-188101 GCF_001605985.2 Dendrobium catenatum | reverse complement strand
TTGGATTTCAAATTGGATGTTATCCCATCTCAAATCACTTGGAAGATTTTACAACCATATTACATAATCAAATTACATTTGAATTTTAAAAAAAAAATCTTGAATCGATCCTGCAGGGTTATCATAATAATTAGCAATTATATAAATAATCCAAGCAGTTAATATTTGAAATTTAAAAAGCTTAATTACTAACAACACATAGTGCAAAAAAGTAAACAAACACATCAATTCTAAATTAGCAAACATCATGCAGTGAAAGCTCGAAAATTCGGCACACTGCGAAAAAGTAAACACCAGGCTAGCCTAAAACTAGAGTTGGTTGTCCTAAAAAACCATCTAAAGTGTGTGAGGTAGGTCGTGTGGTTCTGATATGTCCTAAGTAGGATTATTAGATTGAAATTTCTTAAGGTTCGATTGGTTGAATGGCTTAAAGAAAGATTTAGGTTTGAGTTTAAATATTAATGACTTAAGGTTGATTTTAAAATTGATTTTTAATTATTTGTTAGATACCATATTTGTTTCACACCGAGGCCGTGAAGTTTATTTCACCTTCATTGAGGCTAAGTTAATAGCCTCGTAGGCCTGGGTTACCTAGTGGTACCGGTATAATTAAGTGATTTGATTTGATTAAGGTTTGAAAGTTAATGAATTTTAATTAAAAATATTTGATTGCTGGTTTTAAGAGTTTGTTAACCATTTCTGGAGTTTTAGAGTGATTTTCAAGTATTAAGAATTTTTTTGATTATTTTAATCATTTAATTAAGGGTTAGAAATTAACTTTTTGATTAAGAGTGTTTTCTGGAAAGTTAGCATTTTATTAAAATACTAGACCATAATACAATCAGTTAAATAGTAAGTACATTGAAATCAGATTTTTCTACATTTTATTACGAAGGTTTGAAGTTTTGAACTAGTTTTGACTTAAGGTTGATCGGTTTGTTGACTTTTCAAATTTGATGATTTTCTGGAACTTTAATATTTTTAATAATTATTAGACATTATTATTAGTTGAATGCAAGTGAGTTTGGTCAATTGGGATTTTTCTAGAATTAGTTATGAAGGTTTTCTCAACGAGTCAGCAATCACCCACTGCCATCGGATCAGCCGCTGTAATAAAAGAACGATTCTGATTGAGTCGAACCATTGATTCAACGGAGAAGCGGATCAGGGAGACGGTTCAAAGAGCGTATGACTCGATCTGGACCGCTGATCATGCGATCAACGGTCCAAAACTTGCCTAGCCCATGCATGAACTTGACTGAGACCCTAAACTAGAAAATCGACTCGTTTTCTCAACACACTCAATGAAATTGAATAAAATTTTAAACTTGGATTTCTCAAATGAACAGAATTTCTGGGGACGTGTTTTGATATTTTTAAAAACGCTTAAACAAAAGTTAATTTAAACTAAGTGTTCTAACCTAGGGTTTAATATTTTTACCTCGATAATGGATAGTTTGAATCGTTTAATAGCATGTTGCATTTGTAGACTGTCCACGCTCCTTTTTGTAGAAGAATCCTTGAGCTAATGACGCTTTGATCGGCCACAAACCAGCTCGGACGGAGTTTTGCTTAAGCTTGCCGGAATTCAACCGCCGGCGAGCTTTGACCGGCTGAATCGAGCTTGGAATATGTGGATTGGTGTATGGAATGCTCAATAGAAAAGTGTTTGAGCTCTGAGAGGGCTTGAATGGAGAGATAGGCTAGATGTTAGAATGACGGCTCAATTAGGGTGTTTGCCTCTATTCACTCATTCTCTAATTGAATGAGTGGCTGAGATTTCTTGGATGGACTCACAGATGATGCCACATGTCAAGGGAGTTGGTGGAAAGCTGGGAGTAAGGACATCACAAGGACATCCTACATGGAAAGCTCCCTTGGTCCCCACTTGGGCATAGTGGCTTTGAGGGCCGTTTGATCTCAATCCAAAGGTTGGAAATGTCTTTAGAAAGGTTCTAGAGTCTTTCCAAACAGCTGGAGAGGGATTAGATGGGTTGGTTTAGCCTAAACCAAGAGATTTGGCTACTTAAGGGTTTGTTGACCATATGTTGACTGGTCACTGACCATATTAACTGCTGAGGTGGTAGCCAAGTGTCCATTTCAACTGCTTGAAGTTGTTTGGAGGGAGTATAAAACCATGTGTTGAAGCTTGAATGGATATGAAGGATTTTCTATGGGCTTGATCAAGTCAAAATGGATTGACTTGGTCAAAATTGACCATGGTTTGACTCCAAATAAGTTTGATTAAGCTTGAATCATGAATTAGAGAGGGTTTGAGTGCTTAAATGGTTTTAAATAGTTTAATGGTTTTAACTAGGTTGACCCAGGGGGTGGGTCAAAGCTTGATAGAATTGATTTGATGTTTTGAATCTGTTAGAGGTGGCCCCGTGGTCTAAAAAGGTCAATATGGTCAAAATGCCTATTTTGATCCTAAAGGGCCTATTTAGTCAACCTTGGTTGACTTGGTCAACTAGGTTGACCTAGGGTCTGGGTTGCCTCCAGAGGCATGTCTTATCACATTGCAAGTGATGGACTCTGAATCAGAGGTTATTTGATGGGGTTTTGAAGTGTTTGAAAATTTGCTGAAAAAGGCTTTCAGGATTTAGCCTTTTAGCATTGAATTTAGGTTTGGATTTCTAAGATCTGAATAGATCCTTTGGTCTGGATATAGGAGAATCCTAGAGTTTAGATTGGTTTGGAGATTGAATTGATTTAGGGTCAAGTTTGGTCCAAGTAACCTTATACAAAAATGAGGTCAACATATAGTTATAATAACATAAATATATTTAATGAACTAATTTAAATCTCTTACCAGTTTTCATTTATGTTCTATGTGATGTACAGATCCACCAGTATGAAGAGAGCTACCTAAACCATCACAGTTAGAGGCTCTGTTCTGTTTATTCTGCTCTCTCATTTTTACAAACTCAGGGATCACCCAAGCACTACTCAAATCAGCCCAAACGCCCTCTCCAATCCAATTAGAACGCTGCCCGGACTTTCTAATGTCCGTGAACATGTCCCTAAGACGGGTCGCTCCTCTCCTCTCAAAATTTGTTTTGATCCTCGTGCTGTGCTCAGGCAACCACCTAAATTCTTTCTATAATGATTTAGGCAATACCAAGAAGATTAGTATAAACTAAATCATATATTTGAAATCATACCAAATAAGTATACCTGAAATTCTCCAAACCACATATCTCTAACCGGCTTTTGGATCTTTTTCCAAGATAAGTAAGGAGCATCATATTTATTCTTTATAATATCTCGGATCATATGTATAGGTGGCCTTGAATGATTGAAGCTGCAGGTTACTTTTTTTATCAATAACATGTAATATATTAAAATACAAACAACTTAATAACATAAACTGAACTTACTTATCGCCCTCAGGATCAATGTATTGACGCTTATCTGTTGCAGCTGCATGATCGCTAGCGCCAACCTCTGGTGGTCTAGATGGTCCACCCTGTTCATGCTGCACCGGATAGGGGTAGTAATATGGGTAGGTGTAAGGAGGGGGAGGACCAGTGGATGGACCTGCTGCCTGTGATGATGGTGGAGGGTAATATGGATAGAATGGAGAGGCATGTGTCTGATCTGGAGAGGGGTAGTGAGGACTCGTCGAGGAAGGAGGGAAGTGGCCAGGGAAGTATGGAGGTACAACTGCAGGTGGATCTAAAGGTCCCTGACCCTACTGACTCGGGGACTGCTGCTGGCCCCTTTGTGGTGGTGTAGGTCAACAGGAGGTGGAACTGAAGGTCCCTCACCTTCATCAGGCTGTGTTGCTCTGCTGAGAGTAACAGTAAACTTCTTCTGGCAGAACTTTGAGGCAAATGATGTCTAGAAAATACTTTTTTTAATCCAATTATGTTAAACACCATAACCCGAAAATTTAGACTCTGATAGCATTGGAAAATCAATAATTGTTGGAATGTCGGAAAGCCTATGTAGTACATCATCTAGACCTTAAATTATGACCTGCTACATCAAAAATAAGTTCTTCATAGGGTCTACTCATTATCTTCATCAAATGTTTCATAAGCAGTAGATGATCCGGTATGACCATCTCTGTGTGGCTCGTACTCACCATGTGATGTCCAAATCCAGTAGTTTGGAAGAAATCCCCTACGATATAAATCAAACTTCACATCATCGGGCTTGGGGAAGGCTAGATTTTTATGCTTCGAATATGGACATCTAAACATTTTATCAAACTAAAATGAAGGCAGTTGAGATGCAACTTGAATGAAAGTTTCAACTCCCTGTATAAATTCAACTGTTAATCCTTTCCGACCAGGCAACAATCTGTTATACATCCAACATCTCTCTTCTTAGATATTTATTTGGACGTTGAAGCAAACGTCCCCCTATATAGTTTTAAAAACATTTGTTAGAACACGTACATGTGTAAACGTGCTATAATTTACTAATACACCAATTGTGCACTTCCGTTTTGAGGTACTAGGTTGAGTCAGCTGTCATTGTTATATGTTTTATTAAATGACTCAAAATGGTTAAAACTTGGACCATCAACCAACTTAGACACAAAATTGGATATAGTGAACTAGAGGATGTTATTTACATCCCTAATGTTCTTTATCAGCTATTTAATTGTGCAGCACTGATAATATCCCCTTCTTTATCAGCAATAAGTACTACAATCTTATTAATGATTTAATCGCCCCAAAGTCACAATCCCCTCACTATGTCTATTTCCACTAAAATTACACTCCATATATTCAGTTTTAGATCTACTCAAACGAAAACCATTTGAATCTAAAGTTAACCTTCATAATTCAAGTCTAAGGAAAGTACTTTGTACATCCTCTTGCAAATGTCTAGCGAGAACATTCATGACTAAAGCAAAAAATATATGGACTTAAGGCAAATCCTTGATGTAATCCAACCAAATTAGAGTAGATAGTCAATGTAACCTAACCAAAGAATCGTTATTAATAGTTATTGGTTACTTTCTTCAAAGATGCTAATTTCTATCTCTCTCTCTCACTCTCCCTCCCTCTTGCTCTCTTTCTCTCTCTATATCTCTATCCCTCTTTATAGCTCTCTCTTGCTCTCTCTATCTATCTCTTTTGCTCTCTCTCTCTCTCTCTCTCTCTCTCTCTCTCTCCCCCCTCTCTCTCTTTTCTCTCTCACTCTCTCTCTTTTCCCTCTCTTTCTTTTCTCTCTCTCTCTCTCACTCTCCCTCTCTCTTGCTCTCTCTTACACTTGCTCTCTTCCTCTCTCTATATCCAGCTCGAGCGAAGAGCGGGCAGAGGCGACGCGCACAGAGGACGTCCGAAGCAAGAGAGAAATTAGAAATGAGAGGGGAAGCTCGGGCCTGGTAATTTTTAGGGCTTGTACCGGCGGCTTTCCGGCGGTCGTGGCCGCAGGTATTGAGTTTACATAACAGCGACGGTTTACGCCGCCGGAACGCCGCTGGTATTTTTAGTGTCCTGAGGTTTATCCGGCGGTTAAACGACCGCCGCTATTACCGGTGGTCTAAATCTAGAAAACCACCGGGTGAGCCGCCGGTATTATTGACGGCTATATAAATGCCGGTCAAAGCCGCCGGTATTGGCTATTTTACCTTGCTATAGTGTAAGGGCACGAGAGGATCACACTACTTATTTACCACTTGGTGATATTTTACTTACCTACCTTACTCTTTGAATCTCTCATAGGCTCTACCCTTACTATAGGGTAAGGCCAGAAGAGAATACCACTACTTTTCCATCCTTTGGTGATCTTCCTAATGTGCTCACCACTTAACTTCTCCTGTCACATTTGTCGCCCCTGTTGGGGGTTCGTTTGTTAGCATACTTTTTGTTCAAACCACTGGGTCAAGGGGGTTAAATTGGACAAATTGATCAAGACAGACCCCAAGCCCTTCCAAATGTGCTCTCAATCTAAATCCCGACAAAATCAATTCAATTTCTCTCCTAATGCATCCTAGATTCAATCTAGGTCGTTCATTTATGGCTTAGACCTATAAATAGATGAATTAGGGTTGATGCTAAGGATCTCTTGCAATTTCTATCTTCCTAGCCCGTCTAAGCTTGAGAACTTTCATTTGAAAGCTCTCTTGACTTTTCCAAATCTTTCCCAAGCAAACCCTGACCTTTCCAAGCCACCAGCGGTGATCTTCCTAGACGAATTTCATTCAATCCAAGGCTTATAAGAGCTTAGTTTCAACTAGGGAATCGTACGAGTACAATCTACAAGCTCAATGGTATCGAGATCTCTTGAATCCATTCATTGGATTGAGGTAAAATCAAAACCCTAGGTTAGGACACCTTGAATTAAATAAAATTTTGACAAGCGTATTTTGAGCCATCAAACTTATACCCCATGATTTCTACTAATTCATAGACCTTAAGTTTAAAATTTCATAAAAATCCATTGAGTGGATCGAGAGAAAGAGCCGATTATTATTACTATGGTTTAGGATTCGCCCAGCGTGCGAGAGGGTTACTCTGAGCCATTGATCTTTTGATCAACTGTTCAAAAGCCACCATTTCGCTCGATCCTTCTGCAAGAGATCCAATCCTGCGGTCCCTTTGCCCGTGCAACTCGATCACGGCCGTCCATTTCGACTGGATTGAGTGGTTCTTAATCAATGTGATGTAGCTAAGTCACGCCACGACCGCGACAATCATTGTGGAAATGATTACCCGTTGTGGCAATCATTATGGAAATGATTGCCCGCTGTGGCAATCATTGCCTACGGTCCGCAGGAGCAATCTTGTACTAACGCGTGGCCCGCATCGAGCTGCCACTACGGCAATCATTTCCTAGGATAGCGGAGCCAACAGGAGCGTGCCGCATGGTGAACCTAGACCCGCCACCATTATTTAATTTAAAAATGTTTTTTATGATTATTATTAAATCTTTTTTAATTCAGAATGCTTAAAAATTAACTTAAAATTATCCAAAAATAAAAAAATGTATAATTTATAATATCGATTGTATTTTCATTCTCTCTAATTTTAAAATATTTTTTGATTAAAAATATTATGTTTAATCATTATTATATTAATTATTAAATATTAGTTATTTTTAAATCATTATTAATTATTAATTATTATAATATGTTATTTTCTACAAAAAAACATTTATTTTAAAAATAATATTTTATTTCAATTTAAAAGAAAAAAAAATCATATTTTAAATAATAATAATAATTATCATTATTTTCTATATTATTATCATTATTTATTATTACTTATT
>NW_021319831.1:164155-176017 GCF_001605985.2 Dendrobium catenatum | reverse complement strand
TCTCTGATTGTCATACAAATTTTAACATTTAAACTTAGTGACATCCTAAATCTCCCAGAAGTTTCTAAAATTTTTTAGGAGCATTTTGATCCTTTAATTAACAAACCCTAATTTACCCATTAATTATATCCTCATAACTTCCAAAAAATTTAATAAATCCATTTTAACTAAAAAAATTACTTATAATACCTCATACTCTTCATAATTCATCCCTTAACCTTAGATAATTAAGGCCCTTTAATTGGACTTTAATTTGATCCTTACTTTAACTCTAATTAAAAATCTCCCTTTTGCCTTAATTAAATAATTAAAAATTATTAAAAATTTCAAAATTTCTCCAAACACTTGGGAACCCTTCTTTAGGTCACTCCTGACTTTTGGGGGTGATTCCAATCAGTTTGGAGCTAATTTGGAATAAAACCCCTAAAATACTCTTTATTAATTTTTTTTATTATAATAACCATGCAGGAGTCTAAGTCTAGACTTTCTTTTTCAAAAGCAATATATTTTATAAATATCATTGAGTTGTGAAATTTTCTAAAAGTCTGATATTTCAAATATAAGGTACCCAAAGAAAAAAATAAAGGCTCCCACTCGGGGAATTTCTTATTTGTTTGGGTACCCCCTTAAAGGATGAGCCAAATGTAGCCCGAAGGAGACGATCTGAAGGGAGATGATCCGGAGAAGGTTGATCCACTTAAAGACGGAGAATTGAAGATGAAATGTCCATCTTTTAAGACTTAGGTCATTCATTAGGATTAGAATCCAGGTTGTTATCGGTGGAGCTTGACCACCATTACTTTTCTGTAGATCGTGGGCTGTACTTATATGACACTTACCGTAAATTTTACTTTATTATATTTTATGGATTTATATTAATGTATTCATATTGATTGCATAATAGAATTTTCTTGATTTTCTTATATTTCTTTTTTGTATGTGATTTGCCTATTTTTGCTAGGCTCTTTAGGATAAAACAAATTTTTACTCATAAATAAAAATTAATATTCTAGGAATTAAATAATTTAGAAATCAAGCAAGCTAGTAAATTACCAGAACCGTTCGAGGTCACATGCATATCAATACATTTTTCTCTCTCCTTCTAATAAGACACCTCCCCACTTACGGGTAGAGTCCAGATAATATGACCTATGAGGATGAAGTGTCGGACTTGGGGAGGCCCAATTTTTTGTAATAAAATTATTTTTATATAAGCCTATTTTAAAATCTTATGCATATATGATTTAGACCTTTTAACCAGCATGCATTATATTAGAAACTAACTAATTAAAAAATTAATTATATTAACTCTAGAAGCATTCACCTTACATAAGTCCAAGGCCAATTAGGAAACTCTCTAGATATTAGCCCTACTTCCAAACAATTCAACCTATATACCTATCTTTTATAAAGATTGGACTGCATGGATTTTATGCGCCTAGGTGATTAGCTGGCATCATTTTTTAGGCAAGGTATAAGCCCATGTACATTACCTAGGACACATGCGTTAGTGTTAGGTAGAACATCAAACCCACCTTAGATTTAAGGTTCGAGGCTACTACTTTAGGTGTCTCGTAATATGCCTAAATAGTAGGTAAGTTCCTATTCTCCAGGGACTATAAATCATGCTTAACCACATCACACGAATGACACCACTTCCATATTTTCTCTCTAGATGTTTTGAGTATATGATTTCCTCAGCTTCCTTAGTCCCTCTAAGTGTGGATGTGAGTTTTACATGTTGATTAAGCCATTTGAATCATTTTCTTTCCTTTTGAGCAGGACCTCCTAATCCCCCTTTGTGTGCCAATCCTCTTTTTTAAGAAGAATAATATTAAATCCTTAATCGAGAGTTTTCTTAGGTCCTAGGCTTGAGATATAATTAACCACGGGGGCTTGCGCCCATGACAAACGGAACTACACCTTCAAATAAATCTCACTTGATCTGATGTATCGGGTTGGGGAAACCTATTTGTTTAATCATGTCATATATATTACTACCCATCGGGGTGCGCTGGCGAGAGCCGTTATCCCCAATGGTTAGTCATATGTACGATCTAATCTGCCCTTCCATTGGCCAATTTGCAAGGAGCGTGGTGGCGATCGTCTCTATCTCTTGGGGTGGTGCGGTCGTATACCCTCTTCACTCTGTAGATGGCGGTGTCCTTTTAGAGGTCCATAATGTCTAACATGATTTTCCTTTGAAGGAGAATAAACTAGAATATTGTTTATAAAAATAATCAGAAACTTATCCAAAAAATCTCTAAACACCTTGTTCATCAAATCCATAAAGATAGCTCATGCTTTAGTATACTAAAAAGCATGACTAAAAACTCATAGTGCTTGTATCGAGCACTAAAAATTGTCCTCATCACATCAGACTCTCCCATCTTCACTTGAAAATATCTAGGTCACAGATCAATCTTTGAAATTACAGAAGATCTTATAAGCTGATAAAATATATCATCAATCTATGGTAGAGGATACTTATTCTTAATAGTAATTTTGTTCAACTTTATATAATCAATGCACATATACATCATATAATCCTTTTTCTTCACAACTAAAACTAGTGCTCCCCACGAAGACATACCAGGATGAATAAATCCCCAATCAACCAACTCCTGAAGCTAAACCTTTAGGTCCTGAATCTCCTTAGGTGTCATCCTATACGAAACCTTAGAAACTGGGGCCATACTAAAAAATATATCAAAACAAAACTCTATGTCTCTATCCGAAGGCAAACTAACTCCTAAGGAAATATATCAAAAAATTCTCATACTATTGGGACATTAAAAAAAAAAGAACTAGAATCTATACTCTTATCTCAGACTGATGCAAAAAACTCCATGCAACCCTTCAACCATAATATATCTGCTTCTACAATAAAAATCAGACAAGACAAAACACCTTTAATTCCCTTAAATACACAACTCTGAGTACCCAAAAATAATATAACTCGCTTCTTCAAGAAATCAATATGAGACTCATATCGACTTAACCAGTTCATACCTAAAATAATATCAAATACATAAAGAGGTAATAAAATCAAATTGGACCTTCACTTTCCATCAGAAAATCTAAAAATCATAAAAATAAACCCTGGTGGCTATCATATCATCTCCATTCAATATAATAACAAACAAAGAAATAGATATTAATTAAAGATAAGTGAAGTGAATCAAATAAACACTCTGAAATAAATGAATGATTAACTCTAGAATCAAATATAATATGATATGCTAATAAAAAATATAAGTCATACATGCAATAATATCTTGGGCATCTCAAACCTCTTGCTAAGTCAAACTATAAACAAATGGTTGAATTGAAGCTAGAGCAACATAACTACAAAAATCTCTCTGACCTTTTGACGGTGTAACTATCATAGAATTAGATAAACTTCCTCTACTAGCAAAACTTTTAATAAAAGTACAAAGTGAAACTGCCATCGGTCTCATTGCCACTTTAATAGAGCTCTCAATTATGGGCTCAGATCATCGGTCAAACCCTTCTTGTGGACACATAGCCATCCTTTGTTTCACCTTTCCACATCTAAAATATTGGTCAATTACTCTGTAGTATTGACCAAAGTGATCTCTGCCATAACTCTAGTACACAATTATCCCACTAACAAAACCCCTAAAATTAGCACCACTACCCCTACTCGGAGCTACCATAGACTGTCCATCTTTTCGAGAGTCTCCAGGTATGAATATACTCTTTAACCCAAAAAAACTACTACAAGAAGTCTCACCATTGAACCTCTTTCTATTATTATTCCACTACTACTAAGTAGCTATCAGATCATTTTTAATCAACCAGCCGCTCTCCACAAGCTCTAAAAAATAAAAAATATGAAATGACACTAGTAATTGTCTTAAACTGTCTCATATTCTCCTAATAAAATTTTAGCACTTATCTATGAGAGTACAAATCTGATGTGGAGAATATCTATCTAAAGTAATAAACTTTGACTTGTACTGCATAACTATCCTACTCTCCTGAACTAGTCCAAAAAAAGTCTCCTACATATATTATTATACATAAGGTGGTATAAACCAAACTCTAAAAAAATTTGAGAACCCCTCCTAGCTAATCAGAGAATTCAAACTCCCTTGAAATTTCTCCTCCTATTAACCCATCCATTAAAGCTCAACCTCACCATCCTATTTTTTAAAACTCGGGTAGACATAATGTAACCTACCTCGATTTGACAACTTTTTCTCTTGGCCGATGGCTAAAAATGACTCGATGCCGCTCAAATCCCTTCTTTCCTCTCCAAAACCTCTCTCTTTCTCTCTCCTTTCGGTTGCACTTCTTGATCAAATGAGTCGAATAGTGGATTTTATTTTAATTTAAAGTGTTGTCAGTGGCCTAGCATTACAACGCTACCACTTAGCACTGCGACATTAGTTCAAAATCTCAAATTTTAGAGTCAAGAGCACTACAATGTCACTATTTGGCACCTTGGCTAAGTGCAACGTAATGACGCTCAAGCAACCAACATTGGGGTGCTCCAAAAGTAAAAATTTTATATTTTGTCAAAATTTAGTCCAAACACTTGGGACTCATTATAGAACACATAACAATTTTCATGTACCAAAACACACCCAAAAACATCCAAATGAGTTCAAAACTAAAAAATTCAAAAAATTACCTTTTCTCAATCGGGTCGAAGCCATTTGAACTAAATGTTGAACGGATAACCACCCGATCTGGAGCAACCAAATCATAAAACTTCTCAAGGCCAATGGCTTTGAAAACTTTATGGACCCCTTCTCCATTTCTATGCATCAACTGCTCGGTCAAGAACCAGAAAACGAAGATCTCAACTACGCGCGCACCAAATGGCTCTTCACCGATCAGAATCTCACGGCGGCACTCTGCTCTACAATCTCTCCACATATTCTTTCGTATGTGGTGCATCTGGAGTCAATATATGAGATCTGGAAGACGCTTCAAATTTGCTTCAAATCGGCAAATTGATCAAAGGTGATCCAGCTCAAAATTGAGCTACACAACATATCCATGAAAAATCTATCTATGATTCAATATCATACTAAGACCAAGAAACTTTTTGATCAAATTGCGTACGCCGGTGCCAAACTGTATACTGAGGACACAATCCATCATATATTAAATGGGCTTCCGCAGACATACAACTCATTTAAAACCTCCGTTTGAACAATGCAACCCCCCTGACTCTCAACAACTTATATGCCCTCCTCATCAGTGAAGAAATTCACATTCAAACTGATGCATCAAAACATCTAGCCATGCCGGATACTCAAGATGCGCTATACACAAATAGGGGTAGAGAAAGAAGAGGACGTGGATAGCCCAACCAGAACGACAATCAGCAATCTCGCTCAGGTTTCGTATCCAATCTTGTTTGCCAAATATGTATGAAGAAAGGCCACTCCGCCGACGTATGTTGGCATAGGCTAAACACCAACTACACACCGATGTTAAATTCTTCCAAGAACAACAATGCGCTTCTTGCAATAGAAGACCTCTCTTCAAATGATTGGTAGATACAGGCGCCTCATCACATATGACAAATGCGGCAGCCAATCTTGATAATGCCAAGGAATTTCAAGGATCGGACACTATCACAATCAGGGACAGAAGGTCTATTCCCATAGCTCACTCGTGCACGGGCATCCTTCCCACCCCGTCTCGTAAGCTTCATCTAGCACAACTTTTACATGTTCCGTCCATTTCACGTAACCTTTTATCAATTTCAAATTTAGTTAAATACAATCATATCTCTATTACATTTGATTCTAACAATTTTGTGTTCAAGGATTTGCTAACCAACCAACAGCTCCTCAAAGGCCCATGTAAGCAAGGCCTGTACAGAATTCCTTCCAAGAATCATAATATAAATCCTACAGCACTATCTGCTACGTCCATCACTGCGAAAGTTTGGCACAACCGCCTCGGTCATCCAAATTACAGGATTCTTAGGAGCATCTCCTACAACAACTCAATGTTGCATATACCCAATTCTTTGCCTCATTGTGTGTCTTGTAAAACTTGCAAAAGTCACAAAATACCTTTTTCAATTTTTGAAAATAGAAAACATGATATTTTGGAACTTGTTCACTCTGATGTGTGGGGACCGTCACCAGTTTCGTCACCTCAGGGCTTTCGATATTATGTCATTTTCATGGATGATTTTTCTCGTTTTACTTGGTTCTTTCCAATTATGCACAAATCAGATGCTACTAAACATTTTATTGATTTTATTAATTTTATTGAATGTCAAACAAATAAGAAGCTCAAAGAAAATTGTACAAATGGAGGACGTGAATATATAAACAATCAATTTAAAAACTTCACACAATCAATGGGAATCTTCACCAAACATCTTGCCCATATACCCCGGAGCAAAACAGGCTCGCAGAACGCAAGCATCGTCACATCATGGAAACAACAAAAACTTTGCTGGACACATCATACATGCCAAATACCTACTATGCTGATGCAACATCCACAACAACCTATCTCATCAACAAGCTTCCGCTGACTATCACAAACTATGTCTCTCCCTCTACAGTTGATGTTCAATATATCTCCATCTTACTCACACTTAAGAACATTTAGTTGTGAATGTTTTCCCTTAACTCTATCTCAAGGCCACACCAAATTTCATCCAAAAGCATCTTCCTGCATATTCATGGGATACTCGGACACTCAGAAAGGCTATAAATGCTTGAATCTTGAAACAAATCGCATAGTTATTTCTATGCATGTCCAATTTATGAATCTTGCTTCCCATTTCAGCATCATTAATCCTACGATTCTCCCTCTGAGGTCGAACCATCTCTTGCTCTACTTCTTCCTGCATCAATTATCAAACTCACCATTTAGTTACATAACCTTACTCCTGCATGTCATAATTCATCTGATGACACTACACCCATTACCTCTCAATCTCATCATGATGAAAATATACCTGTGACTAACCCAATCATTTCTGAACCAAGAAGTCACAAGCAACATGCTAAGCATCACATGATCACAAGATTTCAATCTGGATCACCCAAGCCATCAAGCCGACTTAATATGTTCCACAAAGCATCGAGTTCCCAACAACATTCGGATCCCACTAGCTACAATGAAGCTAACAAAAGCCTTCCATGGAGACAAGAAATGGCGTCCGAATTTTATCCACTTCAATAATAAGGTACATGGTGTCTCATTCCCCCTCCCTCCTCTAACGTCTTATATCTGGGATGTAAGTGGACATATAGAATGAAGAATAACTCTAACAGCTCAATAGCTTGGCTAAAAGCTCGTCTTATTGCTCAAGGAAACAGACAATAATATGGGCTCGATTATAGTGAAATATTCAGTCTGGTTGCAAAACTCCAAACCATATGCATACTTTTCACAATTGCGCTATTTCATGGATGGAATGTTCAATAACTGGACGTTACCAATGCTTTTCTACACAGGACACTAGAGGAAACAGTGTACATGCGACAACGAAAGGGCTTCAAGGACACCACACATCCTGAACACGTATGCCTTCTACGTAAAGCTATATACGGTTTAAAACAGGCTCCCCGATAGTGCTACACGACCTTCACAAACTATCTCATCAGCATAGGGTTCAAGCAGAGCAAGGCGGATCATTCACTGCTCACATTTCATCAAGATCAAATTCAAATTTATCTAATTGTCTATGTTGACGACATACTTCTCACCGAAAACAATATGAATGCAATTGCCGAACTTCTTCAAAAACTGCATTAGCGGTTCAACATGAAGTAGCTAGGTCTCGCCAATCATTTTCTTGGCATCAATATTCACTCATCTACAGATAAGTACTTTCTATCACAAACTCAGTACGCTCAATCTATTATTCAACAAATAAATCCGAGCAATTTCAATTCTCTAGCTAATCCTTCGTGCACAAAATTACCCACTCAGATTTCCGAAATAATAGATTTGCCTTAAGTTGAAGATTGGATTTGGTGATTGGTAAATCTGTCTGACCCGAATATATACCGCAAGATAACGGGAGCTCTACAATACTTAACTATCACGCATCCAGACATTGCACATGCTATTAACATATTGTCTCAACCTATGCACGATCCAACTAGTACTCATGCATATCTACTAAAAAGGCTTCAATGCTATATTCAAGGAATGCTCAACTATGATTTACCAATCACCAAATCCAATCTTCAACTTCGCACCTTCCCAGATGCTCATTGGGCTGGAGATCCAATTACCTGAAGATCTACCTCGGGTTATTGCACGTTTCTTGGAGAAACTCTAGTCTCATGGACATTAAAGAAGCAAAGAACTGTCTCAAGATCTTCCACTAAATCGGAGTACCGTGCGTTAGCTACCGCAACAGAGAATACTATATGGATCAAACGTCTGCTATCAGATTTCCTTATAACACACAAGACACCCATAGATCTATTCTGCGACAATACGTCTACGATTGCTCTCACAAACAATCCGGAGTTCCACACTAGAACCAAGCACATAGAAATAGATCAAAGATTCATTCGAGATCATATTCACAACAACAACATCAAACTACTTCCAATCAGCACGACTGAACAAATAGTATACATTCTTACGAAGCCTCTCTCCACTCCTAGATTCAAATTCCTACGATCCAAACTGATGATTACGCAAGAATTCTCAGTTTGTGGAGGACTATTAGAACAGCAAATGAAATAACTTAATTTCTTTATATTCTTGCTGTCCCATAAGAGCTTGACACGTGTAATATCTACAATTTACCATCTATATATATCTCTCATGTATGTCTACTGGATAATAAGATGATTTATACTTTCTTCTCAATCATCTCGGTTCCTGCATCTTCTTCTTCTTCCCGTGCTTCTTGAGACTTCTTTAGATGTTCTTTATTCTCAGTGTGTTAAATGGAGAGCTCAAAGATTTTTTAGCTTCTAATAGTTTTGGGCAAGGATGTCCTCTTTCCAGTTTCCTTTTTGCTATTTTAATGGATTGTTTTTCTTGGATTCATGATGATAGGGTAGGTACAAAGCTCTAATATTCGATGTTCTCTAGTAACTTCCGTGTTAGCCACTTATTATTATATGCAAATAATCTATTGTTTTTCAGTTATATAGTTGCACATTCTATTAATGCTCTAAATTATTATTTTGTCTATCTTCATATTTTCTTGGGTCTAAAATCAAATTTGTCTAAATCTAAAAGGCTTTTATTTTTTCCTACTTCAGTTATTAACCAAAGCTTTAATTGCGATAACATTGGATTTAAACTTGGCTCCATTCTCATTTCCTATTTGAGCATTTCCTTACTGTTGGCTTGGTGGAAGCAGAAATTGGTCTCCATGATCGGCAGACTTCGACTCCCTAAATCTTCTGTTATGAATTATTTATCATATTTTTTTAGAATTAGGGTTTCATCACCTAACGCTATTTCAAGAGAATTAGATCACTTACCTCCAAATTTCTCTTTCAAGGGAATTCTGATAAAAGGCTGCGTATGGATTGTTGGGAAACAAAACGGCTGTTACGAAAGGATAGAAACTGGCCTCTTCTCTATTATCCCTCTTAATTCTATTCATTAAAAAAATCCTTTGGAAGTTAATCTATGAAGAAGTAAACAAGAAACGAAAACAGAGAAGAGGAGAAGCACACGGATCAAAATAAAGAAAAGATTTATTATTCTGTCATCCAAGATACAAGCTAGTAATCCTATATATAGACTAGACAAGGACACTTGAGCCAACCGTAAGGTGACAAGTGTCAAGATATATTTGAATACAATTTATTTAGCTGTAATATCTCACCGCAAATTGATGGGTCGTTGCATGACCGTCAATTTGAGCCTAAGTTGATGAAACCGCGGGGTAGAGAGCGGTTTGGTGAAGATATCTGCAATTTGATCGATAGTACTTATAGGAAGTAGACGGACATTTTGTTGTTGAATATGATCCCGTATGAATTTCTGATCGATCTCGATATGTTTTGTACGGACGTGAAACACCGGATTATTTGCAAGAGCAATAGCTGAGGTGTTGTCACAATGCATATCAGTGGGTTGAGTCGGAGGAAGACCGAATTCTGATAACAAACGTCTGAGCCAAATAACGTCAGAAGCAAGGGCAGCCAAAGAGCGGTACTCAGATTCTGTAGAGGATCGGGCAACTGTATGTTGCTTTTTGACGGTCCAAGATATCAGAGTGTTGCCAAGAAAAGAACAAAAACCAGATGTTGATTTTCGAGTGTGCGGATCACCAGCCCAATCAGCATCTGAAAAAGAAGAAAGATCAAGATTAGATTTTGTAAT
Source organism: Dendrobium catenatum (assembly GCF_001605985.2). Taxonomy (NCBI): domain Eukaryota; kingdom Viridiplantae; phylum Streptophyta; class Magnoliopsida; order Asparagales; family Orchidaceae; genus Dendrobium; species Dendrobium catenatum. Next base: position 165,700 of record NW_021319831.1, on the reverse strand, counting down.
CGGTATTCCGTAATCGATGGTACCTTTGATGTAGCGAAGTAATCGTTTCAATAGATAGACGTGCTCGGGATTTGGATCATGCATATGCTGTGATAATTGATTTATGCTGAATGCAATGTCTGGCCGAGTGAGGGTCAAGTACTGAAGAGACCCAGTTATGCGTCTGTACATGGACGGGTCGGAGAGTATTGGGTCAGGCAGCAGTTCTGGAGGAAGTTTCGTAACAGTTGGATTGGCAAGAGCTTTACACTCCAGCATTTGAGCCTGTTGAAGAATGGATGCGACATACAGTTCCTGAGATAGGAAATATTGATCTGGTAAGCGATCAATATGAATACCGAGAAAATCATTTACAGATCCTAGTTGCTTCATGTCAAAGCGTCGGCTCAGGTTGTGAATAACGGTGGATATAACTGAACTGTCATTACCTGTAACCAATATATCATCAACGTAAATAAGAAGAAAAATTTTAACAGTTTTGTTCATAAAGATTAGTAAAGAAGGGTCGGCATTGCTTTAAGTGAACCCTAGTAAGAGCAGATATTGAGTGAACGTGTTGTACCATTGTCGAGGAGCTTGTTTTAAGCCATAAATGGCTTTATGAAGTTGACATACGTATTCAGATTTTGTGTTATCCTCAAACCGTTTTGGTTGCCGCATATACACCGTTTCATTCAGATTGCCGTGCAGAAAGGCATTGGCAACATCTAGCTGCTGTACAGGCCAATTATAATGAATAGCAATAGCAAGAAGAATACGAATAGTAGGTAACTTGGCAATAGGACTAAACATTTCTGTGTAATCAACGCCAAACTCTTGGTGATTACCGAGAGCAACTAAGCGAGCCTTGTGTTTAGCCACCGTTCCATCTGAGTGATATTTCGTTCGATACGTCCACTTGCAGCCAAGGACGGATGCCGTTGGAGGTGGTGGGACAAGACTCCATGTACCTTGACATTGTAAAGCTAGGAACTCAGCAGCCATAGCCTTCCGCCATTCTGGTTGTTTGGAAGCTTCAGCATAGCTGGTAGGAGTATTTTGTAGAGACTTGGTAGTGAGAGTGTGAGAGAGATTTAAACGGTTTATGGGTTTGAGAGAACCAGTTTTATTGCGAGTTATCATAGGATGAGGTTGAGGTGCAGGTTTGGGTATAGCCGGAGGATGTAAATCAGGAGTATGAGTATGCGGTGAGAAATTAGAAGGCTGAGAAGAGGTCGTTGAGACAGGCGGCGTAACAGAAGTAACAGAGCTGTTGTGAGAAGTATTATGAGCCGAAACAGGTATGAGAAGAAATTCAGATAAGTGGTTAGCAGAAGCAACATCTTGATTGCTAGTATTGATTGCAAAAGGAAAAACAGTCTCATGAAAAAGAACGTGACGCGAGACAGTAACTCTATGTGTGATCTTGTTAAGACATTTGTAGCCTTTGTGGCGATCGGAATATCCCAAGAACACAGACAGATTGGCTTTAGGTTGTAATTTGTGTCGAGAATGCGGAGGAGCGAGAGGGTAGCAAGCACACCCAAAAACACGAAGATGATCATA
>NW_021319831.1:139867-164055 GCF_001605985.2 Dendrobium catenatum | reverse complement strand
TCTGTGAAGATCAATATCGAGTTATACCGAGCTATACCGAGCAATACTGAGTTGTACCGAGTTTTTGCTAGGAAAAATTCGGTACAACTTTTGTATAACTCGGTATTACTCGGTATAGCTCGGTATAACTCGGTATTGGATCTTCACTTGATGGTATTCGTCATTATTATTTGGTATTGCTCGGTGCTCGGTATTTCTTGTTTTTTGGCCGGATTTGACCTCCCTCGGAGGACGTAATGATTGTTCCCTAATTTCAGGCTACGCGAGGGCAGGTCGCCCCCGTGACGCACTGCAGTTGTTCGGCGAAATGCCAATGCCACCGGACGAAGTGACAATGATCGGCTTGGTCTCGGCTTGTGCTGCTATTGGGGATCTGGAGGCCGGAGAAGACCTGCATAGTTACATGGAGGCGAGGGGCCTATGCTGGATGGTGGCTCTCCGCAATGCATTGATAGACATGTACGCCAAGTGCGGATGCCTGCTGCGTGCGCGGCAGTTGTTCGACGAAATGAAAGAGGGGAAACGCAGCCTAGTGACGTGGAACTCCATGATATGGGCTCACGCCGCGCACGGTGACGCTGAAGAAGCCATTAAACTCTTCAGGAGAATATCATCAAGGGAAGTTCAACATGTGAGGCCGGACGGAGTGACCAATCTAGCCGTGCTGAGCGCGTGTGCTCACGCCGGGCGAGTAGAAGAAGGCCGGAAGCTGTTTGACGAGATGACGAAGAGAGGCGAGGAGGTTGGCGTGGAGCACTACGGGTGCATGGTGGATATGATGGGGCGGGCAGGGATGTTGAATGAAGCCTGGCATCTTGTGGAGGTAATGCCCTTTGAAAGCAACGACATGGTGTGGGGGGCGCTGCTTGGCGGATGCAGGATTCATGGTGATGTGAAGATGGGGGAGAGAGCGGTGGCGAAGCTTATGAAGCTCAAGCCCGAGGAGGGAGGGTACTATATTCTGCTCAGCGCCATTTATGTGGAGGCTGGCCGACCTGTGGATGCGGCCATGATCAGAAGGTCCATGGATTTGAGGAAAGCTACCAAGACTCCAGGCCTTAGCCACAACGGAAGTCAATAAAGCATATATTTTGATGATTTGATCAGGCAACCCCAACTGGTGTTAAACTGTGAACACCATTAATTGGTGAAGTGAACATAGGGTGGAAAGGTAATGGAAGATTGATTTGCTGCAACTCGAATCCACTTGTGCTTACGAAGCATTCTAAAGCTTGTATTGTTTCTTTTCAGGAAATTTAAAGCCTCTACTTCTCTTTTTGAAGGATCAAAAGAAGATATGACGAGAGAAATTACTCCTTAGCGAGGAATGTATATTGTATAGAGCCTTATAAAAAGGAAAATGGACACTACATGACGCGACACACGGGTATGAGCTAACCCATGTCTGCTTTTACTTAACACCCGAACACTTTCAAATCATATATCATTATATAAATAAGTATATAATCTGTAATTATTCACGGGCACCTCAGCACCTCATTATCAGCCACCCAATTTTCATAAACAGAATTTGTCAAGTACTTTGCGCATTGGCGCTTTCTACTTTCTATGTAGAGGAAGCACTATCGTTGCTATTTTCATCAATGAGTGTAGATGATGCGGAGCATTTTACAATTGCCCGCATAACTTACCGTATAATTGTAGTAGTATCTTTTTTGTTAGCTGTATAATTCGGTTATAGTACTATTGCACCTTTAATATTTTAATAGAAGACATATATATACTGAAAAGAAGAAAAGAGAAGGCATAATTGAAGAAGTAAACAAGAAACAAAAACAGAGAAGAGGAGAAGCACACGGATCAAAATAAAGAAAAGATTTATTATTATGTCGTTCTAAGATACAAGCTAATAATCCTATATATAGACTAGACAAGGACACTTGAGCCAACCGTAAGGTGACAAGTGTCAAGATATATTTGAGTACAATTTATTTAGCTGTAATATCTCCCCGCAAATTGATGGGTCGTTGCATGACCGTCAATTTGAGCCTAAGTTGATGAAACCGAGGGGTAGAGAGCGGTTTGGTGAAGATATCTGCAATTTGATCGACAATACTTATAGGAAGGAGACGGATATTTTGTTGTTGAATATGATCCCGTATGAATTTCTGATCGATCTCGATATGTTTTGTACGGGCGTGAAACATCGGATTATTTGCAAGAGCAATAGCTGAGGTGTTGTCACAATGCATATCAGTGGGTTGAGTCGGAGGAAGACCGAATTCTGATAACAAGCGTCCGAGCCAAATAACGTCAGAAGCAAGGGCAGCCAAAGAGCGGTACTCAGATTCTGTAGAGGATCGGGCAACTGTATGTTGCTTTTTGACGGTCCAAGATATCAGAGTGTTGCCAAGAAAAGAACAAAAACCTGATGTTGATTTTCGAGTGTGTGGATCACCAGCCCAATCAGCATCTGAAAAAGAAGAAAGATCAAGATTAGATTTTGTAATCGGTATTCCGTAATCGATGGTACCTTTGATGTAGCGAAGTAATCGTTTCAATAGATAGACGTGCTCGGGATTTGGATCATGCATATGCTGTGATAATTGATTTATGCTGAATGCAATGTCTGGCCGAGTGAGGGTCAAGTACTGAAGAGACCCAGTTATGCGTCTGTACATGGACGGGTCGGAGAGTATTGGGTCAGGCAGCAGTTCTGGAGAAAGTTTCGTAACAGTTGGATTGGCAAGAGCTTTACACTCCAGCATTTGAGCCTGTTGAAGAATGGATGCGGCATACAGTTCCTGAGATAGGAAATATTGATCTGGTAAGCGATCAATATGAATACCGAGAAAATCATTTACAGATCCTAGTTGCTTCATGTCAAAGCGTCGGCTCAGGTTGTGAATAACAGTGGATATAACTGAACTGTCATTACCTGTAACCAATATATCATCAACGTAAATAAGAAGAAAAATTTTAACAGTTTTGTTCATAAAGATTAGTAAAGAAGGGTCGGCATTGCTTTAAGTGAACCCTAGTAAGAGCAGATATTGAGTGAACGTGTTGTACCATTGTCGAGGAGCTTGTTTTAAGCCATAAATGGCTTTATGAAGTTGACATACGTATTCAAATTTTGTGTTATCCTCAAACCCTTTTGGTTGCCGCATATACACCGTTTCATTCAGATTGCCGTGCAGAAAGGCATTGGTAACATCTAGCTGCTGTACAGGCCAATTATAATGAATAGCAATAGCAAGAAGAATACGAATAGTAGGTAACTTGGCAACAAGACTAAACGTTTCTGTGTAATCAACGCCAAACTCTTGGTGATTACCGAGAGCAACTAAGCGAGCCTTGTGTTTAGCCACCGTTCCATCTGAGTGATATTTCGTTCGATACGTCCACTTGCAGCCAAGGACGGATGCCGTTGGAGGTGGTGGGACAAGACTCCATGTACCTTGACGTTGTAAAGCTAGGAACTCAGCAGCCATAGCCTTCCGCCATTCTGGTTGTTTGGAAGCTTCAGCATAGCTGGTAGGAGTAGTTTGTAGAGACTTGGTAGTGTGAGTGTGAGAGAGATTTAAACGGTTTATGGGTTTGAGAGAACCAGTTTTATTGCGAGTTATCATAGGATGAGGTTGAGGTGCAGGTTTGGGTATAGCCGGAGGATGTAAATCAGGAGTATGAGTATGCGGTGAGAAATTAGAAGGCTGAGAAGAGGTCGTTGAGACAGGCGGCGTAACAGAAGTAACAGAGCTGTTGTGAGAAGTATTATGAGCCGAAACAGGTATGAGAAGAAATTCAGATAAGTGGTTAGCAGAAGCAACATCTTGATTGCTAGTATTGATTGCAAAAGGAAAAACAGTCTCATGAAAAAGAACGTGACGCGAGACAGTAACTCTATGTGTGATCTTGTTAAGACATTTGTAGCCTTTGTGGCGATCGGAATATCCCAAGAACACAGACAGATTGGCTTTAGGTTGTAATTTGTGTCGAGAATGCGGAGGAGCGAGAGGGTAGCAAGCACACCCAAAAACACGAAGATGATCATAGTTGGGGGATTTGTGGTGCATTAGTTCATAAGGGGTGATATTGCTTGTGGTTGTGGTAGGCATGATATTGATGAGATATACCGCAGTAAGCACAGCTTCCGGCCAATACTTGTAGGGCATGGAGGCAGTAGAAAGAAGGGTGCGAGTTGTTTCAATGATGTGACGGTGTTTGCGTTCAGCTACACCGTTCTGTTCGGGAGTGTAGGGACACGAAAGTTGGTGATTGATCCCGTGAGTGCTAAGATAGTTGCTAAGCTCATGGTTAACAAATTCAGTACCTCCATCAGACCTAAGCGTTTTGATTTTCTTGGATGTATAGTTTTCTATGTGTGTTTTAAAATTAATAAAAATATTAGTAACCTCCGATTTGTAGCACATCGGGAACACCCAAGTAAAACGTGAAAAATCATCAACAAAAATCAAATAATAGCGGAAACCTTGATTTGATAAAACCGGAGCAGGGCCCCAAACATCAGTATGTATCAATTCAAGAATAGATTTGCAGTTATGAAAAGAACTAGGAAAAACAATTTTATGAGCTTTAGACTCATTACACGCATTACAAAAAACAGATTTATTTCCTATGTGTAGATGACTGTTGGCAGCCGAAATACACTGCAGAACCCGATTATTGGGATGGCCCAACCGGTTATGCCAAGGAGAGAAGTTGCTGACAGTGGCCGAAAATGCTTGTTCTGTTGGCTGAGAAACAGAGTAAAGACCATCTTTACAAGGTCCTTAAATAAGAACCTTTTGCATCTTCAAATCCTTAAACACAAATCCAAATTGGTCAAAAGTTATGGAAATTTGATTATCTTTAGTGAGTTGAGAGATAGAAATCAGGTTATAACGAAATTGAGGAGAATGCAAGATGTGAGATAAAAGTAACTTACGAGATGGGGTCGGTAACAGTCCATCACCAGAGTGACTTATGTTCACCGAACGCCCATCACCAAAAGTAACCATGTCAGAGCCGTTGTAGGAATTTGAGATGGACATGTTCTCCATTGAATTTGTTAGGTGAGATGTTGCGCCTGAGTCCAAGAACCAGTTGGACGAGGACTGATCTGAGGCCGCAAGAAAGGCTTTCTTGGATTGATTTTGCTGAGTTAGCATATATTGAAGGTTCTGGCGATGCCAGCAACTGTGCGCCGAGTGACCCTTTTTCAAGCATATCTGACAAATGACATTTGCGGCTTCAGTGGTGCGTTGGGAAGAATCAGAGTTAGAAGGCTGATTTCGATATTTAGGTCGCCGACCACGACCTCGAGAGGAGTATAATGCGAGTTTTGAATCAGTTGATGCAAGGTCTTTATCAGTGTCATTTTGAACATGAATTTCTTCACTGAGAAGAAGAGGGTAGAGATTCTCTAGACTGAGAGGAGTCGCCATGGTGCGGATAGCCGTTTTGAATGATTGATATGCACTTGGAAGCCCTTTTAAGATATACAAGATAATATCTTCGTTATCTACCGATGAACCTGCTGCAGCTATCTGATCGACGATCGACTTGATGTCCGTCAAATATTGCATCATCGTGCGATTCTTGAGAGCTACATTGTGTAATTCATTTTTCAATTGAATTACTCTGGATCTGTTCGTCGACTAGAATCTGGATTCAAGATTGGTCCAGATATCCGCAGTTGTTTCAAGGTTGACGATGTAAGGAAGAGCAGGTGCCAAGATAGTCGAACAAAGTGCGGCTGCGAGGTTTTGGCCGGTAAGGGTCCACTGAGTTGAGGAGCAGTCGGGTAAAGTTTTTGGATCAAGAAATTTTTCAAAATCATTGGCCTTGAAAACTTTGGCGATCTGAGACTTCCACAGTGGGTAGTTGTCGGCGGCGAGATGCGTGTGAACAATATTCTTGAGGTTGGACACGACGAACTTGAGGGTGGAAGAGATAAGCAGATCTTCTTGTTTCGTTGCCGAGCCAGAGCGATCGCCGGACGGGGAGGTGGAGGAGATTTCCATGGCGACGATCTAGCTTGCCCGCTCTGATACCATGAAGAAGTAAACAAGAAACGAAAACAGAGAAGAGGAGAAGCACACGAATCAAAATAAAGAAAAGATTTATTATTCTGTCATCCAAGATACAAGCTAGTAATCCTATATATAGACTAGACAAGAACACTTGAGCCAACCGTAAGGTGACAAGTGTCAAGATATATTTGAATACAATTTATTCAGCTGTAATAATCTATTTTATTTTCTTATTTGCTTATTGGACTGCTTTGACTTATAATTCTGTTTTGGGTCGTTGAGGGGTTAGTGTTTTACATATTGTGGAAGGCATTAAGACATACTGCTACTTAGGACATTTAGGTCAATTGAGACAATCTCACGCACATATAGGCAAGACTCGAATCAAAGAGCTATTAATTCATAGTCAAAACTCCAAACAAACAGATCAAGATCAGCTGTGTTACAGCTACTAATTTTCGAAGCTATATTTCATTTTCTATGGGAGATGCTCATTTATGAATATTCATATTGCTGGAGATTGTGACAATATTTGTTGGATTGTTCTTTTCTCTATCTATCCTGAAGCTATTTGGTCAAAATATATTTGTTTTAAAGGGTGATCTCCGAAATATTATCTATATATTGCTGATGGCCAGTATTGGTGGCTTGGAGTATCCATCTTTTTTATTTTTTTTTTGTTGTTAGTTCTCATTGTGCTTTCCTAGGAATCTGCTTTTGCAATTTCCATCTTTAGGTTTGGCTTTTATCTCTATCTGAAAAATTTGTAATGTTTACTAAATATCTCATGATTTAATTACTTCGTGGAAGGCTGCTCAGCGGTTTAAGCTAAATGTTTATGATTGTCTAATGCTTTGTTTGGGATAATCTTTTTATTGATTTTTAAAATAATCTTTTGAAAATTTGTAGTAAATAATAATTTTATAAAATAGCAAAAGAATTGTTCCAAATCAAACCTAAATTTGATAATACCCACTGCAAAAAGGTTTAGAAAAATGATTAAACTATTAAGAGTTTTAAGTTCCTAATCAAAGAGTTTGCTATAAAATACACTTAAAGTTTAAATTTAAAAAAATAAAAAGAGAAAAAGCATAGAAATACATCCGAAAAAACAAGTTACGAACAAATTAAAAAAAAAAAAAAACAACCAACCAAACAGCCATGATTCAAATTGAAAAACAAAATCAAGGGAAAAATATTTTTCTGGACGGCGGGAAATTCAAATCCTTGTTAGCCTGGTTTGGCCAAAACCAGCACCGGAACCTGCTCCGCCACCTTACTCCCGACTACCTTGATCGCCTTCAACATCGAAACCACATCTCTCATTGTCGGCCTGTCCACTGGTCTCTCACTGGTGCACAACATCGCCACTCGAAGCACCATCACCATCTCGTCCCTCACCTCTCTGCACCCAATCGCCATCTCTTCATCAAAAACCTCCCCCACCCCTTCCCCTCCTTTCCTCGCCACCTTCGTCCTCACCCAATCCACCAAATGACTCCTCCCCTCCTCATCACCAACACCGCCATCCACTGCTCTCCTCCCACTCACCATTTCCATCAACACCACTCCATAGCTATACACATCGCTCCTCTCATCCACTTTCACTGCATAAGCATACTCCGGCGCTATGTAACCCCACGACCCGGCTATCCCCGTCAACGACGTCATTGTCGCCCACTTCGCCACTCCGAAATCCGCTATCCTCGCCTCCATCTCCTCGTCCACGAGTATGTTGCTCGGCTTCAGGTCCCTATGCACGATTGCCGGCTTGCAGTCGTGGTGAAGGTAGCTCATTCCTTCCGCTACACCAATCGCTAAACGATACCTCGTCCCCCAATCTAGCGTAGTCTTACCCTTTCCTTCTCCGCCGCTACTGTGAAGGAGCTCTTCCAGGCTCCCGCTCGGCATGTACTCGTATAGCAGCATGGTAGACTCCCCGTTGCTGACGTAGCCGAGCAGTCGGACAATGTTGCGATGCCTTACTGCGCCGAGTAGCTCCACCTCCGGCAACATGCACTCTGTTTTATTTTTCTGCTTTGCGACGCCCGGCGTTAAAAGCTTCTTGATTGCAATCACCTCTCCACTGGGCATCTCGCCGCGGTAAACCGTGCCGGACGAGCCCATACCAATGATCTGAGCTGTGGATTTCACTGCCTCGACCACGTCGTCCGCCGTGAATGTTAGCCTTTGGAAAGCCGTTAGCTTCCACGGCCGCGGTCCGAGCCGGGAGGCCGCTTTCAACCATCGTGTCCCGGCTATAAGGAGGACCAATCCAATTGTCACCGCTGCAGCCGCGATCCAAATGATCACCGGGCCTGCGGTGGCAGCTGGCTTGCGCAGCTGCCGCTCCACCGCTGGGGTGCAGGGCCGGGCGAGCGGCGAGCCGCAAAGTCTTGGGTTTCCAGCGAATGAAGAAGAGTCGAGGCTCCGAAGTACGTTGCCGGAGGCGGGAACGGGACCCGCGAGGCCGTTAAAGGACACGTTGAAGCTTTCCAGCGTAGTGCAGTTGTCGAACGCCAGCGGGATCGCGCCAGTTAGAAAGTTGAGGGAGAGGTCTACTTCGGTGATTGAGGGCAGATTTGCGAGCTCTGGCGGAATTGGACCGGTGAGACGGTTTTGATTCAGTTTTAGGGATAGTAACTTTTGGCAATTGCTGATGTCAGTGGGAATGGTGCCGTTGAGACCGTTTTGCCAAATTTCTAACTTATATAGATTGCTGCAGCCAGAGGCGAAGCTCGGGATTTTGCCGTGGAGCTTGCAGGAGCTTGCAGCGAAAATTTGAAGAGACGGCGCCCTCCAGATCGTATTTGGTAGTATGCTTCGGAAGGGATTACCGGACATGTTCAAAAACTGTAACCGTGGAGCGATGCCGAGGTCTGGCGGTATCTCGCCGGAGATACTGTTGCTACTGAGATCGAAAAAGGTGAGGTTTTGGAGATGGCCAAAGCCGGCAGGGATGGAGCCGGTAAGGCGGTTATCTTCGATACGAATGCGCCACAATGAAGAGCAGCGGGTGAGGGAAGAAGGAATATAGGATTCGAAACGATTGGCGAAGAGTATTAGCCGAACGAGGCGGTTTCCGAAACAGAGGCCGGGAGGAATTGGGCCGGAGAGGGAGTTCGAAGAAACATCAAGCCTCTCCAGCAGCCCGCCCGATCCGAGCATCGGTGGGAGCATGCCCGTCAGGGAGTTGTTCCAGAGAAGGAGCGCTTTAAGCGAGGCAATCTCGCCGATTCCCGGCGGTATTTCGCCTGAAAGGTCATTGTTCATGAGGCTCAGAACGGTGAGATTAACGAACAGGGAGATGCCAGGTGGAATCATGCCGGAGAGGTGGTTATCTGACAAGTCGAGAACTTTGAGGCTGCTAAGACGGGACATTTCATGCGGGATGCCACCAGAAATCCGATTTTTGAACAGAAACAGAGTTTGTAATTCAATAAGATTCCCAATTTCCTTTGGTATCTCACCAGAAAGATTCGCTGAAGAAATGTCGAGGTAGCGAAGATTCCGCAACCGCCCAATATCTGGTGGGAGGCTGCCTTCATACGTATTGTACCCGATCTCCAGATGCTCAAGCAGGGCAAGCTGGCCAATCTCCACTGGGATGGGACCTGTGAGAAGGTTACCGGCGAGGTGAAGAAACCGGAGGCAAGTGAACGAGGCAAGTACCTCGCCGGAGATCAGGCCAGAGAAGAAGCTTCCGCCGAGGTTTAAATGCTCGAGGAGAGGAAGCGCGGCGACTGTTACGGGGATGGATCCAGAGAAGCTGTTGCTGTAAAGGGTGAGGAGAGTGAGTCGACGGAGGGAGGAGAGACGCGATGGGAGGGAGGAGTTGAAGTCGTTGCGGCTGAGGTCGAGAGAGCGGAGGCGGCGGAGATGGAATAGAGATGAGGATGAGGGAATGGGACCTGAGAAGGAGTTGGTGGAGAGGTTGAGGAGAGTGAGAGAAGGTGACAGGAGCCGTAGCTCGGAAGGGAAGGGGTCGCCGGAAAGGTTACGTCCTGAGAGGTCGATGGCTGCTACCTCGCCGCTGGCGCAGGAGACACCGGACCAGGAGCACCACGGCGGCGGCGATAAGGAGGAGTTTTGATTTAGGGGAAGTGCCCAGTCGGAGAGGTAAGAGAGGGGGTCCAAAAGTGACGACTTTAGGGCGAGTAAGGCTAGGAGGGGAGCGGGAAGCGAGGTAGACGGGATAGCTGCGGAGCTGAAAACGAACAGAACGGCCGCGGCTGCCGAGGCGGTGAAGAGAAAGAGTGACATGGCGGGGGCGATGAGCTGTAGTGCCGGGGAGAAGGAAGGTATAAGAGGCGGGAGGTCGATGAATGCTTTTGGAAAGTGTTGGGTGAGACGGGAGCCGCATGATTGGGTTACAGGGAGTGGGCGATGATTTCATTCTCTCTTTTTTTTTTTTTTTGTGTGTGCGCTCTGTGGCCTGCTTCTTCAACTCGTGCTCAAAACCTTAACTTCAACGCCTCCTTCCTCTTATTTCTTGTTTGTGTTATGCTCTCATTGCGTTTTTATCCATTTGCAGCGCGTGCCGCGGCTGTCTCTTCTGCTTTTCCTCTTTCCTGGCCTGCTTGTGGTCACTTTTGCAACCTGCTTTTCCTTTTGTGCTGAATTTTCAAGAAGCGTGCTATGACGACGATGTTAGTTGTTTAATTAACTAATCCCAGACGTTCATAACTTATTCTATTAGTTTAAGTCTTTAGGTAATCTACAACTGAATGTCAAACAGGCGGTTGTCATTCCTCGCCGGCTCCACCGAAGGCGACTTCGTGACGTCAACAATGCGACGTCCGGTGTCGCACCGGAATTTTTTTTTGAAAAAATCACGAAACAGAGGAAAAAGAAGATTTTTTTTTTCTTTTTTAGGGGCTTCGAAGGCGAGTCTCGCGGGAGGATTCCTTCGCGTCAACAAACGGGGCTGCACGCGCGAGCTCAAAGAAGAAGATGAATTCACCTACCAGCATTCAGCATTGGCGGAGAGAACTATCCACAACACAGAGGCAGCAATTCTGCCGAGAACTGGGTGTAGAAATTTAATCTCCCGTGAAAAAGGTGAATATATTTTGGAGAAAATTATATAATCAGATGGATTATTAGGTCAAATAATTTTTTTAAAAAATTTAATTTGTAAAAGAATAAATCAACAAAGTTATAATTTTTTTATATAATATTTACATTTTTAATAAATAAGAATGAATATGCACATAATAGACTTTTTTTTTGTTTTAGAAATGAAATTTGCTTAGAGATGAGTTATTGTTTGACGTGGCTATCATTAGTAAGTGGAAAATTAGTTTTTCAGTAGGCAATGATATTCTAATAAAAATTTATTTAATATATATAATTTTAATTATTAAGACAAAATTCTAAATATTGATAAGAATTGTTAAAAGATAAATATCATAAAAATAATAGAATAAATATTAATTGTGATATATAAATTTTGTCGCATAATGTTTATGATGCACATTCAATATTAAAATTTATTTATTATATAGAATTAAAAGTATAAATAAGGGTATAGAGCAAAGGCATAATAATTAAAATGAAGAATTATCTCAATAGTTTTGTGTTATATCAATCATATAATGAAAATTGATTTTTTTAAATTATAATTATTTTGATGTTGCATAAATCTTAATATTAGGTTACAAAGCATATTCATATTTAAATTGAATGTGTTTGAAATAAGAATAATATGAAGTGTGATAAAAATTAAAATAATTGTGTTGTAGAAATGCATAAAAAATGAGATTCTTTTTTTATAAAAGATGAGATTATTAAAAAATGTAACTCACACAAAATTGGAATAAATGTGAACAAAATCATTTATACTACACACCTACAAGATAATGAGTTCAATTGATCACGCTTGCAATCATAGATTATGATTACAAACCCATTAAATACCATTATAAAAATTTATTTATTTATTTATTTATGTCTTTATCCTTGCTATCTTTCCAATGCCTTGGGATGCAAGCAGCATGATATGAAAGGAGAGGCAACCTCCAAAGCCACATGATGTCATGATGTCAACTTATACAGCTATTCTAGGAAGACCATTGCCATTTGCAATTAAATTTTATAATCCTGAATGTATTAAATCAAGTAGATAAATGGACCTTAACTATGCTACCTGGTCAATTTCACTAAGCAAGAGACCTTAACATATTATCTCATTTATCTTTTTAACAAAATAATTAAGGCGTGATTGATTCTATAATCATGTGATATCATATTATTTGAGGCATTTTAGTTCCTACTTATTTCTATAGGGTAATGGATGTCTATGTGTAGGGGTGTCAAATCCTGTCCAGCCTGACTTTGACCTGACAGATTTTGAACCGATCTGAATCCGACCCGGTTCGGAAATCAATCAATTTTCCCGACATAAACTCGACCCGAATCGTAAGCAATTGACTCAACACGAGCTTTCTTTCATTTGTGCATTTATTTTCCTAAACCCTGCAAATTAGTCGATAGTGACGGGAGTTTCTTCAGTCTGCATGCTTATTCAACCAAATCTTGTAAATATGCGTGCTTATTAAGTCAATCCGCCCTAGAAGTGATTGCTGACTGCAGGAGTACGGGATGAGTTCGAACACAATGCGACTCACCTGAGACGAGAATCGGAGCATGACGACGAGGTTTTCGGGTCAAACTCGGGTTGATTTTGGGCTTTCGGGTCAACTCGAACCTGACCCAGTTTTTGAAATCTCATGCCCGAACTTGAACTCGACCCGTTTCTCAAGCAGGTTTAACCTAACATGGAATTTTTGTATTGGGTTTTCGGTTCGTGTTAAATATTGACACCCCTAGTCATATGAGTGTGTTTATACTTCCATTTCAAAATTTAAATAATCTTTATATTTTATAACTTTGATAGTTGTTCTTTTATTGGTAGATATCTTGAATACAAACATTATTATCGAGTCCTCGACTTGGGTGATAATCTCATTGTGTTTAAGTTGTTCTCTAATCCAAAGCTAGTATAATTATGTTTGGTGGTAAGTTTAATCAAATATGAATAATATTTAGCAATTCAATAATTGTTGAGGAATTTATAATGTGCACTTCAAGCGTATGACCCAACCCTAGTGGTGTTGTATATTATTGTTAATCTCTATCGCAAAAAAAAAGATAGAAAGAAAGAAAGAAAAGCGCCAAAATTAGTATATAATTAGAGGCGTTTTACATATTTTAAGATTTATGATAGTCCACCAATGTTTTCTAGATTGCCTTTTTGTCTAGAGCTTTGACTACATATGTTGCCCACATTAGTTAGCTTCTCGTGTTGTTCTGTTTCAATCTTGCATATTTATTATTGAATTTCAATCTTTTCATGCAATTCATTCATTGTGGTCTAAAATGTTCAAAGTATTTTAAAACATCATAAACCTCTAATTCACTCGCCATTTTTTGTCTTGAATTGTTTTAGAGGAGATGGACATCTCAACATAAGAAAGATAGCCTGCCATCACTATTTTTTTCATCACTACATTTAATCCATGAATATTTTCAAAATTAATTCCATTAGATTCTTGGAATTAAGAGCATCAAAATGATATTGTTATGACACATAAATGTACGTACCAAAGGCTGCTTATAAAACCCCAAACTAAATTACAACTCAAGATTCAAATTTATAAATCAAATGTATAATTGGTACATTTATTGTAATTTTGTAATTTGAATATAAAATTTCTAAAATTCAAAAAAGTAGTTATAAGTTAGTTATGGCTTAATTTAAATTTTTTTGTGTGTTTCCCTTCAATTCAAATGTGGGTGTCTACTCTACTCTATAGATTTCAAATGAAGCAAAGCACTAATTGTGAAAACAAACTCCAATCAAATACTTCTTTATGAACCCTAAAAATCTCTTATGCAACTTGGAATCATCATGACCCTGCACATGGAATCCATTCACCCTATTAGGATTCAACTCATGCCTATTGGTACACTACAGGAAATTTAGGTATTATCGGTAGCCATTACTGGCAGTCATATAGCCACCGTTAATACCGGCGGTTAAACCGTCGGTACTAACCGACGATTTAACTGACATTTATTTAATTAACCGCCGGCGGAATTAGCGGCGATCTAATAACCATCGGTTAGGGTGCCAACTTTATTTTTTACCGGCACTTTACAGGCGGCTAGGACCGTCGGTGTTAAGTGACTTGTTTCCGGCAATCAAAACCGTTGGAAAACCGCCAAAACATGCCCTAATTTTAGTCATCCCGAGCCTTTCACTTCATTTCCTCACAATTTCCTCTTCTCTCGCTACAGACGCTCACCCCCCTCCTCCGGCCTCTCGTGATCAATCGCGCCTCCTACGCAGGAATCCGGCCGCCGGTAGAAGATCTCGCCCCCACTCCGGCATCCAAGCACGACTGCAATCTGCCCTCAAAACCGCATTCCGAAACAAAATTTATGGTTGCATTTTTTTTTTCCTCAAATTTGCTATTTAGTGGTTTGAACAAGCATTTTCCTATTTCGCTTGGAATAAATCAAGGATTAGCATTAAGTCCATATCTTTTTGCTTTACTCATGGATGTTCTCACTAGACAGTTGCAAGAGGATGTACCTTTGTGTTTGATTTTTGCTAATGATATTATTCTTGTTAATTTTATGCAATCAAGTCATTTAATAAGAGTACATATTTTAGATATCTTGTGACTATTGTTCATAGTGATCATGAAATAGATTATGATATTATTAGTAGAATTGAAGTTGGATGGTTGAACTGGAGGAATGCATCAGGTTTTGTTGTGGAGGAATGCAATGCTTTATAGTGCAGAATTTTGGCCATTAAAAAAGAAGCATAATAGTTAAGTGTTGCTAAGATGAGAATGCTCAGGTGGATGAGTGGGCTTAGTCTTAGAGACAGGATATGAAACGAGCATATCTAGTAAAATGTTGGAGTAGTTCTAGTGATAGACAAGATTAGAGAAAGTCACCTTAGATGGTTTAGTCATGTAAAACATTGGCCTTCCGATGACTCTGTTATGAGAGTAGATGTATTAGATTTGACCTATGTTACGAAAGGTAGAAGTAAACCTAAAAAGACTTGATTAGAAAATATTAGAAATAACCTTTCTTTTTTAGATTTGAATGAGAATTTGACTCTTAACATGACACAATGGGGAAAAAAGGATTGATGTAGCTGGCCCCACGTAGTGGGATAAAAGCTTGATGTTATTGTAGTTATAAGAGGATGTAGCTTGGTCTTTGCTTTTTTCTCATGATTTCACAATTTGTTGATAAGACTAGAGATGGAGTTCAAGGTAAACTTGAATTATGGAGGTCAACCTAGCTTAGAGGATATACCTTGGTGTTTGATTTTTGCTCATTATATTCTTCTTGTTAATAAGGCTAGAGAGGGAGTTCAAGGAAAACTTGAATTATGGAGGTTAGCCTAGCTTAGAGTCTATACTTTGGTGTTTGCTTTTCCTTAGAAGATGTACTCAACTCCCCTTTTGGAATTATGTGAATATATTCATGCTACTTTCAAGCCAACTTAATTATACAAAGTGACAAGTAATCCTAGCATGCATGCATTCCTAGATGTTCAAATCATATCAAATTTGATTTTAAAATTTCCTAGGAGTTATAGGAATGAATTTCCCCTCTCCATGATGAGTCCAAAACACTCAAATCATAATAGTTTTGGATTTTCCTCAAGACTCCAAACATTTTATTCTATAAGATGGTGGTGAGACCTACAATGCTTTATGGTGTCAAATGTTAGCCATTAAAACAGAAGCATAATACCGAGCTAAGTGTTGTAGAGATAAGGATGCTCAGGTGGATGAGTGGCTTTATCCTTAGAGATATGATACGAGTCATTAGCCGAGTTTTCCATTTTGTCACATAAATTATTTATCTTGTATTATTGTATTTATTGGATGGTTGGTGAATGCATTCTAATTCAAATAAAGTACACTTGTTCGAAAGTAAAGCATGTACACTTGTTCAGGCTGCATATTTTCCAATAATTGATTTCACAACTTTGTAGGGAAATGTTTGCTTTAACTTCCAAATGACTATCCAAGAAGTGAGATATTGGATATATAATAGATTGATACTGGGTCGAAGAGGAATGATAGATGAATTTATACAGGGAGTTGAGACTTTTATTCAAGTTGCATCTGGACTACCTTTCTTTAAGTTCGATTGAATGTTTAGATGTCCATATTAGAAGCACAAAAATCAAGCTTTTCTCAAACCCGATAATGTGAAGGTTGATTTATATAGTATGGGATTTGTTCCAAACTACTGGATTTGGACCTCACATGGCGAGTACTAACCACACAGAGATAGTCACGCCGATCCATTTATAACTTTTGAAACATTTGATATAGATCAAATGAGTAGACTATATGAAGAACGTATTTTAAATATAGTAGGTCCTAATTTAAGGACTAGTGTGGAAGAGCCACCAAATATAGAAACTAAAAAATTCTTTAAGTTACTACATCCAGCACAAAAACTAATTTGGGATGGTTATAAAACTCATTCAGAATTATCATTGCATTGAGGATGTTAAGTATCAAAACCGAATATAATATTTTCAGTGATTATTTCAATGACTTTATTGGCCTTCTCAAGAAAACTAATTCAACAGATAATTTAATTCTCTAAGATTTGTACTGAATAAAGAAATTAGTATCCAAGTTGGATCTCATTGCTACAAAAATTAGTATCCGATGTAGTCAGAACATGGTGGACCATCTACACCAGTAGAGGCTGGTGTTGGGGATCCTACAACTACAGCATATAAGAGTCTATACATTGAGCCTGAGGGCGATACATAAGTTCAATTTATTTTGTTAAGTTTATTATAATTTGATATATTATATATTATTGACAAAAAAATTAACCTGCAACTTCAATCCTTAGAGGCCAGCTACCTACAAGATTCGGGATATCATAAGGAGAAAATATGATGCTACTTACTTATCATGAAAGAAGATCCTAAAGGAAATTAAGGATAAGTGATTTAGAGAATTTCAGGTATACTTATTTGACATTAATTAAAATATTTAATTTAATTTATATTAATATTAATTGTTATGCCTAAATTTTTTATAGAAAGATTTTAGGTGATTGCCTGAGTATAGCGTGAGGATCAGAACAAATTTTGAGAGGAGATGATCAACCCGTCTTAGGGATATGTTCAAAGACATTAGAAAGTCAAGGCAACGTCCATTATAGATTGGAGAGAGCGTATGGGCATATCTGAGTAGAGCTTGGACGAGCTATGAGTTTACAAAAATAAGAGAGCAGAATAAGCAGAATAGATCATCTAATTGTGGGGGTTTAGGAAGCTCCCTTCATACTAGTGGATATATTCCTCATATGGAATATAGACAATGACTGGTAAAAGCTTTCAATTAGTTTAATAACTATATGTATATTATTTTAAATATATCTTTTATTTTTAAAAAGAGTTTCTTGGCTAGGAGTCAACACTATTGGAGTTGCATATGAGGACTCACCAACATCAATCTGACCATCAGTGTGTAGATAAAAAGTCTAAAAAAGTTCATGTGAGTATAATTTTTTGGAGTTTGGGAATTTAAATTTAATATAAAAAATCTCATTCTAATATCAATATATTTTATGGATTTATTCTCGCAGGATAATTTTGTATGAGTTCGAGAAAGTCGTCAGTCTACTGGTGAGGGATCATCTTCAGGATCAACCCAATATTATGAGTATCATACATGGTCAGATATTGTTGGAGGAATGCAGAGGGGGAGGGTATATGGCTTGGGTTAGCAAGGTTATACTTATGAGGGCAGTTCATCCACATCAGCATTTTATGATCATAGTGGAGCTGATGAAGAAACTATAAGCTAGAGGGTTACAGCCCTGTGAGAGAGATAGAAGAGGTGAGAAAGATTTAAAATGAGATGCAAGAAGAGCTATGATCCTATAGAAATGAAAATCAAAAGAAGAAAGAGCAAGAGTAGACACATGCCTCACCAAACAGCGAAGACATGGAGGATAAGTAGTACTCTTATTTGTTTGATGAACTTTTAGTTTAAATATTTGATTTAATGAACTTATTGTGTGAAAGAGAGGACATGGACATGTTATTATGGATTTATATGTTATCAGACTTTATTTATTTATTTTATTTGATGAGTTTATTTTTTTTTTTTATGAACTTTGTAGACTTTATTTGCTTATTGTGGATTTTATTGCAATGCTATATATGTTGATTTTGGATTATAGTTGTGAATAATTATAGTGGTGTATTGCCCATATTTGTGATAAATATTGTCTATTATGTGCAAGTTTGTGTAAAATTGAGTAAATATAGAGGCAAGGGTATCAATTTTTTTTTTTTAAAATACTACAGGTTTTCAGCGGCCAACCGGCGGTTTGGCCGCTAGAAACCTCGATATCGGACGGCATATTATAGCTGTCAGAAGTTCAATAAAGCTGCCGGAAATTATTGGTATTTTACCAACGGTCGCCGGCGGACATCAGATGCTAACCCGTCGATAATACCTGCGGTTTTGATGGTCGGTAAGCCACTGGTGATTAATCAGTAGTCGTCGACGGTCAACTGGAGGTGACTGGGTGATTTGGCCACCTGTAACACTGGCAATTTTGACGGCTAGTAAGCCACCGGTGATTAATCAGCGATCACCTACGTCATAACCGCAAAAAATTATCGGTCATCTAGGCCATCAAAAAGCTGCCGGTGATTATAATTGCCAGAAATAGATCGTCGAAAATAGTTTCCTATGAGGTTTATTCCGACGGTTTTCAAACCACCAAAAAAATTTCTGGTATTTTACTAAACCGTCGAAAATCATAGCGAAACCGCCGGAAAAAACCACCGATAATGCCTGAATTTCCTTTAGTGGCATCCATCTAAAAAAAGTGCCTTAATAATTGAATATTGAAATCCGGGAGCCTCACCTTGTATTTAAATTATTAAAATTATTCTTTGATGTTTAATTACTTATTCCTGCATTACATATTGGATATTTGTTTTGTGTGATACTTACTATTGCAGGCATAACATACATCAAGCTAATAACTAAAGAATCAGTTAAAGACAATAAAGGGCCAGTACATAAGTCACTATATATTTTATAGAGATTGTATTTTTTTATTTTCTTGAGTCAATTTCAATATTAGGTGTAAGTTAGTTTAGCAATTGTTCACACACACAAGGGGAAAAAAAATAAATATTTGAAGTTTTTCTTCTGGTTGCACTATATGTTAAATTTTATATAGTATGATTAGTTCAAACAAAAATTAATTCAAATATTTAATTAATATAAAATTACAATTAATTTATATTTTATCGTAATGTATGACTATCATATCACATAGGATGATCAACTATTTTGAGAAACCTTGCCGTCGAATCCTGGTTACTTAAATTAGGCATATTTGAATTTAAACTAATTGTATTTTATGAACATATTTGTACTGGAAGATAAATGATTAAAATTATCAAATTTAATTTTGATGATTAAGAAATTAAATCATATTTAAATTAATTGCATATTGTATTGTACATTATAAATATCATACAATCAAATTCACTCGAGAGCTCTCCAGATGAACTTTGGTTCATCCTGTATAATATGAGATTCGATATAAACTAATTGTGCCAGTTAATTTATAATCATATAGGAAGATATAAACGAAATTGAATAACTAATATTGTATCATCTATGCATTATACTATATAATATGTGTATCATAATGTACAATCAAAAGACTTAAAATTGAAAATTAGGATTTTTTAGCGCTCTCTTTATAAACTCTTATTATATTTTGTAGCAAGAGTACTTGGGCAGTCAGAGTCATCTTCTTCTTGAGGGAGTGCTTGGAGAGAGTCCACATTTAGAAGGAGAACAAGGAGGTGAGTTTAAGGGAGGGAGAGTGCCTTGAAGGACTCAAGGAGTGTGAGAGGGCTCACACAGTTGCTATGGATAGCTTGCATCTTAGGTCCTCTAATTATTTTTGGTGGATTTCTTGGAGGACAACTCTTGGAAGGAGAGTCTTTGGTGTAAAAGCTCACTAACCGAAGATGTTAGGGTTTCTCCATCTTCGTTGGGCCTAGAAGTGAAAGGAGGGATCAACATCTCTACAGGGCTTGGAAGTGAAAGGAGGGAATGACATCTCTATTGCGCTTGGAGGTGAAAGGAAGGACTCATCTCTACAAGGTAATAAAAGCAAGAGGAGGGAGATTCTCTGCCTAGTTAAGAGGGAAGGGCATCTTCACCTAGTTGTTTGTTAAAGGAGAGCACATTTAGTGCAATTCGTTAAGAGAACTTTTTAGGAGTTGACGTAAGTCAATTTGGTCGAATCACTATAACCCTTAGTTTGCATTTTCTTACTTTTCTTGAAGTTTACTTTACTTGCAATTTATTTATCTGCACTCTAGTTTAATTTTGATTACATGTGTCAAAGAGAATTTTGGTGATTTTTTTTGTTGATTTTTTTTTTAATCAATAAAGAAAAAATTAATAGTTGGTTTCTATAAGTATAAATGCAAAAAAAACTAAATTTACTTGTGAGTTTTAATTTAAAATTTTTATCTCTTTCGCATATTTCAATATTTATTTTTTAAGCAAAATATTTTTTTTTTAAGAATTTCAAAACATTTTAAAAGAACCAATTCATCCCCCCCCCCCTTCCCTTTTGTGTGCCATATGCGCTTTGACAAGATACATTGGCTATCTTTGTTGTCGCCGTAATTATAAATTATGATGGGGAGCCCAAGTCCTTTGATACCAGCCTAACTCAAATTAACCATATAATAGTATAAATCGTTCTTCTAATATCACCAAATAACACATTACACATTACACTTGTATGATCATCCACTGGTTGTTATCTAGTATGTCTCAATTTAGTAAAAAATATCCTAAGCCTTAACTCCCTTAGTAATCATTCAAACTCCTGTCCTCCATTGATAAAACAACATTAACATTTTCTAACATCATTATTAATAACCTCACCATCTTATTCTACATGTTAGTCCTTAGTTGAAGTGCATAGGAAGGTAGAGGACATGTTATGAGGGCTAACTCAATGGGTATAAATTCAAATATTTAGACATTTAGGTGGACAAATATTTAGCATTCTTACAATTAAAGACAAGAAGAACATAGGGGAGGCTTGGAGTAGAAAAGAATAAGGTAGCCCAAGTCCTTCAACTTCCTAGAGAAAGCCATTCTGTATATCAATTGATAAGATCTTTTGGCTACCTGCATAAATCTCTTAATCCATCTTTGATCAATGGATTAATTTACTTAAGTCATCTTAACTAAAACACAATAAAATCTCTAGCATCTTATTTTTCTAAAAGATGCTAGAGTACTTCAGCTCTAGTTCAGCCATATGTATATAATTTGACTTAATAGGAGGCAGTGATGCTCCATATATTGTGATAGGTATGACTTACATTTTTAATCATCCATGTCATATTTTATTCAATTCTAAAGCTTTTTATTCATTTATGTTTTAGCATTTCTTTGATTTATTGAACTTTCCTTCAATTTTATTGATAACATCTTTATGTACTACTTTACTAACTAGATATAGTATGATAACCAATAGAGTTTATTTTTATGATATTGATATACTTATAAGAAGTGGAGGTCTAATTTGATTTTATAAAACATTTTTATGTTTGATGTTATTTTGGGTATGGATTGGTTAAGTTAATACGAGGATCAAAATGATTATTTAAAAAAGTGAGTTATATTATTTTTGGGCAATGAGAGTTATATACTTTAGGGTGTTAGAGGAGATTTATCATAGTTGATTTCTGATGTGGAAGCAAATTGGTTGTTGAAGGAGGTTGTATGATATTTCTAGCATCAATACTAGATAAAAGTATAGATTCTGGTTCTCTTTATGATGTCCTAGTTGTATGAGCATTTTAGATGTGTTTCCTAAGGATTTAGTTAGTTTACTTCTAGACAGAGATATAGAGTTTTGTATTAATGTAATTTCAATTATGGCCTTGATTTCCAAATATCTATATAGGATGACACTTAAGGACCTTCAAGAGTTGAAGGTTCAATTTTAGGAGTTGGTTGATTGAGGATTTATTCATCCTAGTGTGTCAACGTGGGGTGAACCTATTCTATTTCTAAATAAAAAAATGGTATGATGCATATATACTTTGACTATAGGGAGTAGAACAAAGTCACTATCAAGAATAAGTATCATCTACTACAGATTGATAATTTATTCGATCAGTTTACTGGATCTTTTATATTTTCAAATATTTAATTATGATTTGAATACTATCAGGAGATTGTGTGAGAGGCTAGTGTCCTGAAGACAACTTTTAATATGAGGTATAGGTGTTTTTTAGTTCTTGGTCATGCCATTTAGGATGATGAGTGCACTAGCTATCTTTATAGATATGATAAACATAGTATTTAAAAAAAAATTAATCAATTTGTTATTATTTTCATTGATGATATTTTTATTTATTTTGCTTATGAGGAAGTTCATATCATATATTTGAGGTGTTTTATAAACTATGAGGCAGCATCAACTATATGCCAAGTTCTTCGAGTGTGAATTTTGGCTGAGGAATATTACTATTTTGAGATATGTAGTGACTAGTGCTAGTGTCTCTATTGATCCCTAAAAAGTTCAAGCTACTACTGAGTTTGAGGTAAGCAATTTTTTGGTTATGGCTAGATATTATATAAAGTTTGTAAAAGAATTTTATTAGATTTCTATACCTCTAACGGACTGACTCAAAAGTCAGTAGCTTTTTTATAGACATTAGAGCGTGAGGCTAATTTTTAGAGATTGAATGATAGTTTAACTTCTGCTCTAATTTTTGTTCTTTCAACTAGTAAAAATGGATTTCAGGTATTCAGTTATGCTTCATTAAGAGGCTTGGGACTCATATTGATGTAATATGGTCAAGTTATAACTTAAGCTTTCAAACAATTGAAGCTCCATAAGAAGAGGTATCTAATGTATGATTTGAAACTTGTTGTTGTAGTTTTTACTTTAAAGATTTCGAGATACTATATGTATGGTGTCAAGTGCAAGTTTTGTTTTATCAATCATCAAAGTTTGAAGTATATATTCACTCAGAATGATCTAAATTTGAGGTAAATGAGATAGCTTTAGATAATCAAAGACTATGATCTGACTATTTAGTTTAAGCCTAGTAAGGATAATATGTTGGCAAACACTTTGAGGCCTATCAATTTGTGAAGGTGGAGCATCACCCACCATGCAATCTTCTGTATTCATTACTTATTCTAGAGTAGAATTTGGAAGAGGTGATGATGGATTTTATTATTGATTTTCCCATATCGAGGAAGAGGTATGATGCTATCTGGATTGTTGTTTATCGACTAACAAAGCCTGCTCATTTTTTTTAAATTCGTGGATTAATCTAATTGACTGATTACTATTGATATCTATCAAAGATATTATCAGATTACATGGTGTGTCGAAGGTGGTTATATTTATTCAAGATTATAGGTTTTCCTCCATATTATGGAGAGGTATTCAATATGGATGACATATGAAGTTGCACTTTGTTGACCTCTATGTAAAGAACAAAAAAGGATAGAAAATAAACCTCATATCCATCAAAATGCCGCTCAAATCTCCACAAATCCCACAAGAATCCCGCCGAGTTATTATGCATGTGGCGTCAAAGCGACCTCTTCCCGAATTTTTTGCACAGCTGCTCATCGAACGTGCCAAGTGGTCGTTAAATGCCTGTTGACCTCATTTTTGTATGAGGTCATTTGGACAAATCTTGCCCCTAAATTAATTCAATTCCCAAATCAATCTAAACTCTAGGATTCTCCTAGATCCAGACCTTAGGATCTATCCAGATCTTAGAAATCCAAACCAAAATTCAAGGCTAAAAGGGCAAGTCCTAAAAGCCTTTTTCAGCAAATTTTCAAACACTTCAAAAACCAATCAAATGATCTCTGATTCAGAGTCTGTCAGTTGCATACTGATGGGACATGTCTCTAGAGGCAACCCTCCAAATTTGAGCCCATTCTGAGGTCTCTAACCTCAAAAACTAAATCAAAATTCAAAGGCTGTAAAACCTTCAAATATTTACAGCCTATGCCACTGGACCTGTCACTTTGAAGATTCTGACCTTAGAGCCTTCACCAAAGCCTCTAGTCACTTCCAGAC